>NC_044925.1:26827117-26865313 GCF_003576645.1 Ipomoea triloba | reverse complement strand
ATATATATATATATATATATATATATATATATATATATATATATATATATATATATATGCAAAGCATAGGGTAAAACCTTACAAATGATACAATAATTTTGTAAAATTTTCGGTCTCTTATCGTACCTTGTATTTTGTAAATTGTACTCTCTCCTATATGTAGGTCAGGTGAAGTAATACTTACAAATCAGTTGTGCATATATAAATACATTGTAACAGAGTCAGTAGTACTTAAAAAAAATGCATGTGCATGATTGAGATTCTTGTGTTGTTGAAACTTGAAATAATTGAGAGATTGATGATGATGATGGTGATTTAGGGTTTCATATTATTGTCGATCCAAGCTCATATTCCCCAGCTAAAGCCGCCAAAATGCAACGTGCTAATAGACGGCGAGGGATGCGAGGAGGCGAAGGGTTTGAAGGCACTCATATTCTATATCGCACTCTACTTGGTGGCGCTTGGGAGTGGGTGTGTGAAACCTAACATGATCGCCCATGGCGCTAATCAGTTCGACCCGAATCAAAACCCTAAGAAGCTCTCCACTTACTTCAATGCCGCTTACTTTGCCTTCTCCGTCGGCGAGCTCGTCGCCCTCACTCTCCTCGTCTGGGTTCAGACTCACTCCGGCATGGACGTCGGCTTCGGGATCTCCGCCGCCGCCATGGCGATGGGCTTGATTAGCTTGGTTTGCGGCACGGTTCTGTATAGGAATAAGCCCCCTCAAGGAAGCATTTTCACTCCAATTTCTCAGGTAATCATTATTTTCACTCCAACTTCTCAGGTAATATAATCAGTCAAGTTAATCCAATTTGTTTAATTTTCTCTTCATATTTTCTTTCTCTTATTATTATTTTTTATTAGAACGAATGAATGGTATGTAATGTATAGAATAGAATATTATTGCATAATGGCATGGTTTGACTTGCTAGTTGTAATCCTGTGGTCTCCATTTGTTGTTTTTGGGTACATTTCCTGTGGTCTCCATTAGTTAATTCATGAATGACTTGTAGCTAGCTAGCTAGACAGACTAGAATCTCATATTTAATATTGGAAACTGATTTGATTCTGCTGCTTGGTTATGACTGCAATCTTGTTTGTTTTTGGCTTACATGCTTTTCATGATTGAGTTTAATACAGGTAATAATTACTTATATTTATTAATTTAATAATACCAATATAATAATAATGCAAAAAAAAATTTTAGACTATGAGAGAAATTCACACCCACCACTTAAGGATATACACATATATACTACACAAAAAAAGATAAATAACACTAAAAAAATTATGTGAGATAGCTCGACCGAGAAAGTGTTGACATTAATCAAACTTGTGAGCTTATAATAATATATAAGCAAGTTTTGTCTTGTAGTTAGGAAAGAGCTCATCATTATTTTATATATCAACTTTAAAAAATAAATATAAAAATAAACAAATTTACTTAACTTATTATTATTATTTTATTTTATTATTTATTTATTTCATGTCAGGTTTTTGTGGCTGCATTTCTGAAAAGAAAAACAGAATTTCCTTCTGATCCGCGTATGCTTCACGGAAGCCGCCCCACTCTTTCTTATCATCTTCATCACACTAATCGATTCAGGTATATATAATTACAAGAAATATATATTTAATAAATAAGTTAATTATTATTATTATGTATACACACATTTACGGAGTATATATTATGTAGACAGCTATGAATATTATTCTATTCTCAATTGAATATTAGTTTATATTATAATAAAGTTATTTTCTCTTATTTTAATTTTATTCCATTGTGTTATAGTAAGGATATAATCGAGTTAGTTTTTAAAGGGAACTCTATTTAAGAAATCACAAGTTTAATTTTATAAAATACTAAGTGTATAGAAGGGTTAGTTTGAGGAGGAAACAAGTGATTAAGGAGTGACAAATTTGATTCTAATCATGAATATGAGTTGGTTTGAGCCTTTGAGGTGAGGAGAGAAATACTCATGATCAAGTCAGTGTTAAAAAACTTGATAAATTATAGTAAATCTAAAGTGGTTGGAACATGAAATTTCGGTCAGTAATAATTAATCATTTTGGATCAGAGATGGAAAAATCTTTGGTCACTATTACTGATCAATCACTTGTCTATAAAGAGACTTTAGACTTTTTGCATCTTTCAATTCACGGGCATAGTCAGTATGGAGGGAACTGCCCCCTCTCGGTCTCCTCCACCCTTCCACATCCCTTATATATAGGAGACCCTTGTATATAGTAAATGTTTGTATATAAGTAATTAATATAAATATATATTACTCAAAGATGAAGTGCTTAATTAAATGGTTAAGTATATATGTGATGTTTCAATTCCCACCCCACCAAGTGGCCAAAAAACTAAACTTTTTGAAAAATAATAATTTGTATGGAGTATAAAATTAATTTATTATTTCTGCTTCCTTGACTCTTTGTGCTTAACAGGTTTTGAGAAAGTATAGATGAATAATGTAATAGAGTAAGTAGTAATAAAAAAATTTAATTATTTGTGCATGTAGGTTCTTGGACAAGGCTTGTATCAAGCAGGTTGAAGATGGAGCCCTAAGCTCAAAGGAGAATCCATGGCGTCTCTGCACAGTAACCCAAGTGGAACAAGTGAAAGTACTACTCTCAATGATCCCCATATTCGCCTGCACCATAATCTTCAACACCATCCTAGCCCAGCTCCAAACCTTCTCAGTCCAACAAGGCTCCGCCATGGACACAAACCTCAAATCCTTCAAAATCCCCCCGGCTTCCCTGCAAGCCATCCCCTACATGATGCTCATCTTCATCCTCCCTCTCTACGACGCCGTTTTCGTCCCCTTCGCCCGCAATCTCACCGCCCACCCCTCCGGCATCTCCCCTCTCCTCCGCATCGGCCTCGGCCTCTTCACCGCCACTTTCTCCATGGTCTCCGCCGCCCTAACAGAACACAAGCGAAAAACGGCCTCCGAAAAATCCGGCGAGATTCTCTCCATCTTCTGGATCGCTCCCCAATTCCTCATCTTCGGATTCTCCGAAATGCTCACCGCCGTCGGATTAATCGAGTTTTTCTACAAAGAATCTACGAAAGGAATGCAGACATTCGCGACCTCCATGACCTATTGTTCGTACTCTTTCGGTTTCTACTTGAGCTCAGTTCTTGTATCCATGGTGAACAAGATAACCTCTTCTGGTTCGAAAGGGAAAGGGTGGTTGAGCGATAATAATCTGAATAATGATAGGCTTGATTTGTTCTATTGGCTGCTAGCGGGGTTGAGTTTCCTTAATTTCCTGAATTATGTGTTCTGGGCTAGATGGTTTTCCAGAAACCGGTCGCCGGAACAGCGAAGCTTTGGTACTACAAAGGTGGTCGGAGATAATGATGATAGTATTAGTGTAGCTTGAAGTAAGAGTACAGTAATGTTATGCATGGTGGTGATGTTAGAGTGTATGTATTATATCATGTTTTATTAGTTGATGAGGTGATAGAATCATAACATTTTACATGAAATGGAGATTATATATATGGAATTTCGTGGCAGATTTACCATGTATATATAGGTTTCTTGAGCTTTTTATGAACATTATATGATACACTCCTCCCATATGCTACTAGCTTAGGAAGTCGGAATTCACCTTGCAAAGTACACCTTGATAGTCTTACCAAAAATTAATGAGTTCAATTCTTGTCAAACACACTCTGGATTTAGCTTATTGCAGGGTCTTTTTTATGTGATTCACCATTTTATGTATGATTTGTGAGTTATTACAAAAGATTTTATGTGTGATTTGTGAGTTATTACAGAAGAGATAGTGGGGTTTACCCAATGCATACGCTTAAGTAGTGAATGCGAGTTTTGCTGTCACTCCAAAGTAGACTTTGTACATGTTCATTTCTAATATATTGTCGGTTAATTTTTATGTACTACACTTTCATTTTTAATAGATTGATTATATTTGAAAAAACAAATCAAATACGACTCTTTAACTTTACACAAAAGTGAATTAAACACTTCCAACTTAATAAAATCGATCAAATAGGTCCAATTTACCATTAACCAATATACATGTCGTCATTGACCACCACTAGCTGTCATTGACCACCATCGATTATCCTTGACTGATGTATGTCTGTTGAACCGGATACAAAACTGACAACCGGCAATGATGCTGATCGCCTTCTTTGAACATGGAAAATACGGCAACTAGTCACCCTCTCCGGCAGAGAAGGCAACCAAATAGTCACCTTCTCCAAGCTACCCACTATTGCACATTCTCCCGGCAACAGACAAATTCATGCCTTCCTTTTTTAGTCCTTGGTAGGATTCGAACCCTACACTATATAGATACTAACAACTCAAAGCTTCTCAACTTATTTTCGGTTAGTATATATCTATACGTATGTATGTATGTATATATAAAAGTGAGTGGTTGGAGGAAGCTTTTGAAATTGGTGGGCAAAAGGAGTTTAGGCAGGAAACCAAATTTAAGATTCAGTGAATGTTGTTACAATACATCAATTAATGTCGTCGTCAATCCTTGATGACACAAAAGAATTTAGTATATCTCTCTAACCACTATATGAAATCTTTTGGGAATATTAGAAAATGCATGCATGGATGTCAACATAGTGTTTTGCTTTTTTACTTGAAACAAGCTAATAAGGTTTTTTCCCTTTAAAGATATGATTATTTGGTGAAGAAAACAAAGAATTAGGGAGCAATTAGTAGGGTCAATCCAATTAAGTTCATCGGGTTTTAGACGAAATTTGATCCCTCATTATCAATATTCAATTATCAAATCAAAATTAACACCACATTTATCCATATCTAATCCCATTTAATTTGTTTTGTTAGGTCTTTTCGTCGCAAAATTTATGCTTCTTCTTCTTTTTGCATAGTTTGAAACGCATATTGCGCCAATCTAATCACTCTTTGCAATGGATTATTAGGAAAAAAAATTAATGTGTATAGAAAAAGAAACTATTATTTTGTCCATTTGTAGCTATGATTTGTTTATTTTCGATCATGTTTGCATTATTATGCACTTGAAATGTTTATATTGATCTCTATTTAAGTGAGTGCTTGACATACTTTATGGGCAATATCTAACATGTCATGGTGAACCTAGGTGTACATAATGTTTACACAGAATTTATTAGTCGTTAAAAATTTTGTTGTGTTCGAAACAAGAAGTGATATATAGATTATTGACTTTAATAATATACTAAATTATCGGTGGTTGATTGTGAAGTAACTTATTGAATTTGAAAGAAATAAAATGACTATGCACATATATGGTGAATTGCATATTTGTATAAGAATATTATGTATGTTCATCTAGCCTAGGCCTACCTAAACTTAAATAGCTTTAATTTGTTTAAGGTAGATAGATAGAGCATGCCTCAAACATGTTTTGGTGTTGGAGTTTGGCTGTAAAAGGCTATACCCACATTCTTTTCACTTTTCCCCTTTTGAAGAGTTGGAATGTTGGATAAAATACTAGCTTAAACTTTTCTTGTTAGCTTTAATTTTTAATGCATTTAATTTGCCTGCCATAAAGCTCAAGTCGCTAGAGTATGTAAATTATCTCTATTTTTTTTTTTGGTCAAGACACCTGAGTAAACCCTAACAGTAGGGAACATCACACCGGGCCGACCCAATTAAGGAACAAAATGCTGGCCAGATTGATTTTTTTCATACAAGAAGGTTCGAACATAACTCATCTTATGAACATAAATTGCACATTAAAATCCTAGAATGCAAATGCAGTAGCAGAACCAGGGGACTATAAATATCACATATATATATATATATATATATATATATATATATATATCAAATTTTCAAGGAAACAACAATGTTCTTAAATCTAAACTCCATTATCAACATCCATTTGTGCTTCCAGTGAGACAGCCTAGATAGGTAGAAACTCAACAGAACAAATACAAAGATGAGACAGAAGAAAGGACAATTTGGCTTGGTTCAGCCTGCTTCTGAAGAGTGTTTTAGTTAAGATTAAGATTGCCATTCAACCAATGGAAGGGGACATGGCTTACACCTACTCTTCGGATCCCTCAATGTTGGCACCTTTCAGATGCAAATGCTTCTCCCGCTTCTGAAACTCTGTCAGGCCTTTCCCACTTCCCGTTACACCAACCTTCCCGGTAGGATCATCGGGGGACTTGAAGATGCTTTCCCGCTTTCGACCCGAGAAGAAACCGACCTGGAAGGCAAAACAAGTTAGGAAACAGAAAGATGAAAGCAATATCAGCAAATTCTCATTAGTGTAAAGTGAGCACTGAACAGTCTATTACAAAATAGAAATGATACGCAGTTTGGCAAATATATTCAAATCTAAGAGAGCTCAGGTTATAAAGGAGATGATTGCAGGACTACCTTCTTAGTTTGGCCTTTAGTTGACTGAAATTGTTGCCAAGCATTTTGCCTCTTGTTTTGGGCAACCTCAAGCTTCTCTATCCGCATTTTAGACTTAAAGGCGTGAATCTTCTTTCGCTTTGCGGCTTTCTGAAAACAATGAGGTAGATAATGACTTGAGAATTGGGACAGTGTATAGAAAAATCATGAACTAAGCACACACTTTACTACTCATCACCCAATACTCATATCATTGCCGTATGCCAATGATACTTTAATTTATGTGGTTAAATATAAAATATGCACATCAGAGTTAATTAACAGGCCCAAGCCCCTGATGTTACTTATCAAAAGAAAGGTCAATGACCTGAAGATACAGAACCATATATGATATTTCCAAGATTATAAATCAGAAAATAGAAACTTTAAATTCAACATACCACATCTTCAGGATCATTAGGTTCGATGCGGAGCTTTGCTGGTAGACTCTTAGACTGGTAATCAATGACAGCAGCCTGAGCAATCTTCCGCTTCAAAGCCTGTCTTGTGGCCTCGGCAACCTTTTCAGCTTCAAGCAAGGGATTGACATCTCCTTGGATTGGCCTAATATTAGCAGGATCTACCTGCAATTGCCAATAATTTATAGATGAATATAAAAGAACTTATTCATCAAAGAAAAATGATAGATCAGAAGTTATTACTTATTAGAGAAACTGTTGTACAGCTTGTCAAAAGGGAGCCAGGATTAACCAACATATACTTGAGAGCATGTACACAAACACACAGGTATTATACTACCCTCCGTCCAAATTAAAAGAAGTCCCCCACTTCCCCATTTGTATTCACTAGTTTATTTTATTTTGGAAGTAGAGTTGGCCTGAAAAGTTAAGAAAGCAGAAAAGCATTTTGCTAAATCATAAGCTAGCACATAGGCATACCTCTTCCTTATTTCCCCACCCGTCATAGGCAACATAATAGCCATTTGGAGTATGTGCCTCGATGGTTCCTTCGTACCTGAACATTCAACTAATTAAACACAGAAAAAACATAAATGGTAAAGAAAAATGAAGAGAATTTGAAATCAAGAAGGCGGACAATCATTCAAAGATTCTGCGTACCACTCTCCATCCTCACTCCAAACAGCTTGTACTTTAGTGCCAACAGGAAACTTATCAGTCTCAGCAAATGACGTAGATTCCTGAGAAGCATGAGTCTTGTATATATTAAAAGAGTATACATGAAAGAAAACTGACAAAGTTACACCCACTGAAATACAGAAATTAATGTCAAATACTGATCTAGAAAGAGATCAATTCTTTAAGTCAAGCATAAGTAGCTTAGTTTCAAAATAAGTTGCAAAAGTGAAATCTTGCACTAGAAATGTATTAAGAAGAACAAAAACAAAAGCAATAAAACAAAAACAAAGCAGAAAAGCATATACTTATATTATGTTTCCAAGCCCTTTTCCCCAGGGAATTATGAGAAAATACAGCTCACAAACAATCTCATATTTTCTATTAAGAAACTCACCGAAGTGCTCCCTAGATGGCCAAGATCATAAGATGCATCAGCACTGTTCCCAGTACCCAGCCCAACATCTTCATTTTGTTTAGCAGTTGCAAGGAGCTCTTCTGTCAAAGCAATAACCTGCATTCATGGAAAATTAGCAGGGTCAAAATTAAGTAGGAAATTATTTGCATTTTTCAGAAAATTAGATCTGTAAATCTTTATCAAATTTTAAACTTAGTTTCTCAGAGGACGTCAGAAATCACGAGATAGAGGCAGGCTGGCCATCATGACATTGCAGACCTGCAATTGAATGAAGAGACAAGTGATGGACACCTTGAGGTTCTCTTGGTCTAAAATCTTACAAAATCACCACTTTTCATTACCATGTGGGTTAATTCACTCTAACTAGATAAAAATCTCACCTTTTCAAACCCAAGAGTAAAATTATGTTTCCTCAGTCATTGGTATTCCTTCACACTGCTTGTTTTGCGGCAATATAATTTTTGTGTGAGAGAGAAAGAAAGATATATATGAGATCACGTACCAGATAAATTAAGGATTACCTATTATTAGGATTTGTTCATTTGTAGTATGTGGATATTAAAATACTTATAAGAAAGAGTAAATGCTAGTATGCATGTGATGAGCTCAAGGGCTCAATAGATAAACAATTCAAGCGATGAAAAGACAAAAGTATTCATTGCAGCCAAAAAGAAACAGTAGAGTAAAAATGACCAAACAAGTCACCTCGACAAGTTCCTTCTCCATGTCCAGATATTCAGAGTTGCCATGGTCATCATTTAATAGTGCGCGAACCTGATGAAAAAGAAAACAAAAAAGTGTCAAAATGAATGCACATAAATTGCATAGTCAAGAAAAAGAAACAAATCTATACCAAAAAAATAATTATAATAAAACTAGGAACCCAAGAGATTTTGAGTGCTGCTAAATTATAGCATCTATAGTGATAAGTGATTCTTCAATCAATGTAACCGTGTACCACTTAACACACCACCTTCTAACTCAACCACACAAAGAAAGACAATTTTGTGGAAGTTATCAAATATATTCCAGAGGCAAAGATATTGATATAAACATCAGTTTTTAAGAAACTAGCTTGTCAAACATTCATAGACACTACACTCACAAAAATCAGTTATCACACAGCAGAATTGGAACTCCCCAGCAAACAGATGAACATCATAATAATATTTAATACCTAATAGAACAGCATATGATATGGCCACAGTTTTAAGGGCAAACTTAAACCGGGTGAAGAGCCTAACTGTTATCTCTTATGCTATAAAGCACACTAGACTATAAGTCCATCTCCCAATAAAATAGCTAGCTAATACCCTTCTGCCACTGCTTCCGTCAAGGATAAGTTCTCCAAAACCTTTTCCCTCAAGTAATTTTCCTTAACTAACACAATCCCAAATGCCCAATGTCTTTACCTAGCAACTTAATCACAACCAAATGACCAATTTAAAAGTGCATCAAAGCATAAAAAGACAACAACTTCGCAAACTAACGAAACAAAAGTTAATTCAACAACTCCAAACACTAAATAAACTAAGTCAATCACACAAACTAACATCTAGAGGTGAATTCACGCGAACAGAATCCTACTGATTCAAACGAAATTAACAAATAACATTCAAACACTTCATCAGAACAATAAAAAAGCTACGAATTTGAGCTACAAAGAAACCTTCAAATTTGAAACAGTAAAGGAACAATTTTGCACCTGTTGAAGCTGTTCTCTGTAAGTAGAGAGATTCGAAGCCAATTCTTCAATGCTAACCTCTTCGCCTCCGCTTTGCATCTTTAACAAAATCCTTTATATTTCCCTTCGGCAAAATTTCTTCGAATTCGATAGTGATTGATTGAAGGTCTGAACGAGTATTCTTTGCGTTGGAACGATTGCGCGAGGAGGGAAAAAAACCCTCGTATCCAGTAGCGGAAGATTTTTTAGGCCTGTGTGTATCGGCGTGTATTTTATAGAATTGATGGAAAGACCCATCGACTCTTGATATATTTCACATTGCCCCATATTTCTTTTTCTTATGTGACTGGGAAACTGTTATGTATAGGGAATGCATTAGGTAAGAGTCGGTTTTATGTAATAATTTGTAAATAATATTTTTTTTTGAAAACAATTTGTAAATAATATAGAAGAGGTAAATCACATAATAACGTGCTATTTAGTTTTTAAAATACAAATAAAGAGAATATACTTGCTAAAGACCTTGTGGTCTAGTAGCACCCGGTATTCTGGTGTACACTCCCACATCGCTTTAGTAGGTTGAGATTTTCTCTGGAGCATTAAACAGATAAAGAAAGACCTATACTCTTGATGGGCTAGGAATAGCTAATATCAATTCGGTTTTGGATCCCATGTCAAATGAAATAGCTCATTTTGTGAATTTATAATCATTGCGGTAAAAACCAAACCAAACAACAGAATATTCTTATTCCACGAAATGACATTACATTCTCAATGTATACCATGAACCAAACATCACATAAAGACCTTGTGTAATGATTCAACTGAAAAGATATTAGTAAAAATCAAACTCGTGACCTTCTAGTATGAAAATTATGTTTCATCTACACAACCACCACCGTCGAAGCATCATACTTTTCTTTATACTAATAATGAATCATACGATAATATTTTTTTATTTAAGTTATAACTAACAATTTGACTAATTTTATTGTGTTTTAATGGTTATACTCAACTTAATCCTTCATAACTAATTTGACCTTTCTATGACACTATGATGTGCTATAATATATATATATATATATATATAGTCACAGGGGCATGTTTAAAGTATAAAAAGTGTAAATTAATTTAATCCATGTATATGAGTTGTTCAAGTTCCATAATTACAATGATGGGCACTTAGAAAGACATTCGATACTTGATAGTACATCACGATTATATAATTATAAATCCTTAGTGTATTATTTAATTTGCATAGTGTTCGCAAATGCACAATCGTAATTGCTGAAATATCATTTATTTTTCCTTAATTTTCAGTCCTTGGTTAATCCAAATTGACAGATAAGGTTAATTTGCAAAGTTCAATTTACACTGTTTACCCGAGTCACATGTTAATAATTGGTAAGTATATTGTGAGCATAATGTGTTAAGCATTAAAGTATGAAACTATGCAAGAGCTACATAATCAAAGAGATAACTGAGATGAACATTCTGTATTAAAAGGAAGCTTCAGTCTTCAAACATGAAATATGAACCAAACATTCTATAAAGCTTCAGACACGAAATATGAACTTTCTGGGAAGCTTCAGAGCAAATGCCAAAAAGAAGCAAACATCTCAATTGATTTGAGCAGTTTTAACAGAATTGAACCCTTTTACCTGAGCAATGATCAGATCTACAGGGGAATAATGCAGGGTTAAGATGAATAGCAACTAGAACTAGCAATTATTGGCTAAATTTGAGTTCATGCTTTTTTCCAGTTGTTGTATACAGAATCTCATTCTGCCTTCTGTAAGGCTTCAATGAATGCATCCTTGACTAGAGGGTTCGAGGCAGCTACTCGTTGAGCTGTGATATCGAAATCTTTCCCGGACCTGATGCGGGCAAAAGAAGAAAAAACCAGTCATATTCAAGTGTGCGTTTTTCTTGATTAAACAGTATACTCTGAGAAAGCGGTGAGTTGCCCGTTGTTTGATACATGGTTGCAGTAGGCGGTAGACTAGCGCCTACGGTCTATGCGGCGACGTATAAAAACAAAAAAATAGTGCATGTGTGTGGGTGTATGTCATATATATATATATATATATATATATATATATATATCTTACTTCTCTTATTTACATAAATAAATAAATTTAAACATATATAAATATAATAAAAAATTAACAAGGCAGAATTGACCAAGTTAACTCGGCTAACTCAGTCGAGTTGGGTGAGTTAACTCTGCCGAATTCGGCAGAGTCTATGAAGTTAAGTTTTGGTACTCACGGATCAAATAGAACGCCTCCAGCTTCTTTTACAATCACAGCGCCACCTGCCACGTCCCTGAACAGAGAAATGCAACGTCAATATTACTGAATCTTCGTTATAGCAAACTCAGTATTCTGAAGTTCTTTGAAATCCTACCAAGGGCCTCCGAATCCAAGTTCATAGAAAAGGTCGAGCCTTCCGCAGGCAATACCACAGAGATTCAGTGCACACGAACCACTCATTCGAATGGACCTGACCTGATCACACAAGGGACTAAACAATTAGCGATCATCCTCTATGCACACTTGTATGCAACTTAATCTGCCTTATCAACGGATAGCTTACCTTGGCAAGCAAAGCATTGATTTTGTTTGTACAAGCATCAAGATTTAACTTATCGCGCTTTGTTCCAGCCTACTCAAGTTAAAATAAAACTTGCTTAGTGTTATCTCCAAAAGAAAATGTGAAAAGAACCAAGAGCATAATTTCTAGACATGAACTAAGAAGATATCCCGAAACTTAAGCAAGTAATAATCAAATCTGAATATGCATGAGTAGACGTTAGGAAGTAAACCAATATAGCGAGATCACTACCTACCTCTGTAGCAAGGAGGGACTTCACAAGTTCAGACTGAGAAGACACTGCAGATATTTAAACATCAAAGAAACTTTTCAGATCATAGCATTTATATGCAATCAAAAGTGACTGGATTAACGACAGATGTGAACTTGCCTTTGATCGGGTTGCCATTAAGAAAAGCACCTTTCCCATGGACGCCGGTGAAAAGCTACACGTTCAAAGACAAGACATTTTAGTTTGGCATAGAACCCAATTACAGAGTATTATAATTCAATCATTGGTCTTAATCCCGGAAAGGTTTTATTTTCGACATGCTATTTATAATAGTATTGGTAGGCTAAGAAGCTTAAGGGTATCTTAGTACTATAATAGTGCCGGGGAATAAAAGATTAGGTCTGTGGAACATCATATATCTTACCTCGTTCATAATTGGGTTGTAGACAACGCCAACTGTTGGAATTTTCCCAACTGTGAGACCAATAGAGACGCACACAAACGGAAACCTACAAGTAAACCACATTTCAACAACAAACAGTGTCATTGACATGTTGTATTAGAAAAAGGTAAGTGCCCCAAAACGTTAAAGAGAGAATATTGGGCCTACCCATGGACAAAGTTAGTTGTTCCATCAAGGGGATCAACTATCCATGTAGGTTCATCTGTCAGCTCAGAGGCTCCACAAGCTGCAGTTGTTTCTTCTCCAATGAACTAAAGTGAAGAGATTATAAGAAAAACCACAATTAAGGGGCAAAAGTTCAAAGGCACATATCGTTAGCATAATTATAACTGCCTCTAGTAACCTAAGAATGCATTATACTCCATATAACTCTAATGCAAAAGTAAAGGGATAAAACCTTGTGGCTAGGGAAGTGTTTCTTGAGATGATTGAATATGAGGTCTTCACATGCCTTGTCAGTCTCGGTGACCAAATCCACCTATATTTGAACACGTAACAGATCAAATACAGGAATCAGTGCATTTGAGACATTTGAGACATACAAACCTCATTGGTCCACACAATGCATCAGTGCTTCTTAAAACACGAAAATAAAAATCTCTTTAAGTCCATATTTCAGACCATTTTACTTGTTTAAACAATCAACTAACTAAAGCAGTACATCACACATTCACACTTAGAGATTCTAAGAATCTTTGTTCATGAATCATCAATCACAATAGCTTCATTGTACACAGAACACAGTACTTTCTCATCAATCATAATCAACAGAATCCCAATTTTATTTGACTAAATAAGAAAGAAATACAGATACCATACAGCTCATTTCAGTCAAGAATTGCCCTGGGATGCACATTTGATTTCAAAAACCAGAAATAAACATACACTAACTATGAACAAAAATGCAAATGAGCACAGAGACAAATATATGAATATACCGTGCCCTTGTGCTCCACGTGCTTAGTCTGGTAGAAACCATTCCGTATAACCTGTAATCCAGGAAACCCAGACCAGTCAAAATTGGAAACTAAAGAAATCAAATCTTTGTGAAATGAGAATGAAGATTGATCAAGAAAGAGAACAAAAACGTGAAGTGAAACAGTGAAAAAGCAATTGAATAGGGGGTGAGAAACTGAGAATGCGATTCACCTCCCCAGCTTGCTTAGCTGCATCAACTGCCACTGCCAAGAACTCTTCTACTGAAACAGAAACAGATTAATATCATATGTAATGAGAATTCAACATCCATACACACCGAGAAAACGTTATATATGTCAAGAGATTGAAGCTTGCGGTGATGGGGCCTTACCAGAATCTGCCATTTTTAGGGATATTAAATTCTGGGTGGAGAAGATGACGGGGAGATGGCTAAAAATGGTTTTCTTGGTCTCCTTCTTATACTGCACTAGCTTCACATACCACAAGGAAAGAATGAAGGAAGTTACTAGTCCGTACTAAGATCTATCTGGACCTAAATGCCCCTAGATTTACTAAGATTTACATAGACAATGGAATTCCATTCCACACTCAAAAGGAAAGTCTATAAGTCTATAACTCTACACTACTATACACTACACTTCGATGATATGACAAAATTGTGGAAAAATAAATAGTAATTTAACGGGACTTTAAATGAGAGGACTGATGTCTATAAGGAATTTACCATATTAAATGAAAATTTTTACTCTAATTATCATTGTTCCATTTTTCACCCTCAATCTACAATTGAGTTGCTAGTGAGCACATAAAATTTCATTCCATTTAGGTTGTTGGCTTGATTGTGAAGCATGCATCGGACCTAGCTATTGGAATTCCATTCCATATAGGTTGTTAGCTAGATTGTGAAGCCTACATCAAACAATAGCTATCTCAATTCAGATTAAGAAGATTAATAAGTATCAAACTTGAAACTTTATGATTATTAAATCAAATTTAATTATGATTACTCTATGTCGTAATAGGTTATGTTTTTACTAAAAGTCTCTTAATTCGATCTTTTCAGTATACACATGGATCGTCTTATATTGTGGGATCATTCTATATGCGTATTCATTGTTTAGCATTAAGTATATTCACCATGTAATAATACAAGGATTAATGGAAGGAAATATGCTAAAGTTGGCAATTGGCATCAAATTTACGAGAGAAGATCGCGGAGGACAATGTGGTAATTGGAGCAAATGGACATTCCACGGAATATGCCGATGCAGATTCCTTCTGGGTTCTTCTGAGATTGATGGTGAAACTGTTTCTGTATTTGGGTTCCTTGTTGGCTGTTGCGAGCTGTACGTCCAGGAAAGAGCAAATTACGTCATGAAGAAATAGTGACATTTGTGTTTTGCGAGGACACCACGACCTGACAAAGCATCTTGAACTTTGAAAGGATGTAAATTATAATAATTCAGCTGAACACATGACATGTCCATACGAATATCATATACTCCGTATATGCTATTTGAACATACATTTGAACACTTTTCATTACAATATCCAATGCAATCAAGCATACCATGCGTAATTTGTACTTGGTACAGACAGTATTTAATGCAATCAAACATATTAAGCGTGATTTGTACTCGATACAAAATGCATTGGTACAGATAAACACCTTACGAAAATTCTAAATTAAGATAATTTAGAGTATATTGAGACTAGATAGTTATAGAATTTGTTTAATAAATAAGATGACAGGAAATAATATTTTCCAAATCTACCAAACAAGGTCCAATAGCATATGTAAAATCCGCGAGTAAAAGCTCACTTAGAGATTATTGCCCCGACCCCTTGAAGAGGGTTGCTCACGGAGACGAGTAAATACATTTTGGTTATAAAGAAAATGATAAGTAAACCAAAAAAAAGAGATGAAGATCTTAAATCTGTATAGAAAAAGGGCGCTTTTGTGGAGATTACAGTGAATATTTGCAGAATGTTGGGAGCCGGAGGAAAATCAATGGAGAGAGCAAGCTGGGATTTTGATTAGGCCATTGGCAGGTGGCTTAGAGAAGTAACAAAAGCGGTGCTCATGGGAGCTCCTTGGGTTCAAGGGCCGCGATTTCTTTTACAACTTGAGCTTTGTCTGCCTCAAACTGCTCGTCCTCTGCAAAACACGACAACAAGAATGAGAAATGAGCCGAGACTGTTTGTGCGTGTTCTATCAGTTTTTTTTTTTTTTTTTTGCTTTCCCACCTTTATCGGTCTTAAAATCAGCAAAGAGGCGTAGAAGCTTGCTTCTGTTTGCAACAAGGATGCTTACAATGTCTGGAGGTTTGTTCTGATTGGCAGCAAATAACTGCAAAGGTTGAATTGTTTCAGTAAGAGAGTGGCCGAAGCTTTCAGTCACACAAACACTGCACTAAACCTAACCATGTTATTGAAGACTAGATGGTATACCTTAAAAACATGAAATGCTTCAATCTGAATGCTCTTGCTCGATTCCTGTGAAGTGAGGGTTTAACAGAATAACATATAGATTTGTGAAATCAGTAAAATATTGGTTTAGAAAAACCTGGTCCTACTCGGAAATAAATACCTAATGAATTTCAAGTTGAAAACGAAGAGTGGGGAGCAGATGCAAAAGAATAAAATGTCCAATTCATGGGGGAGTGCAATACAAAGGTAGCAACATACCCTGAGAAGATTCATCAGAATTCTCAAGTTGTCTCTTGAGCTAACATATCGTGTCATTACTGCAGAGTTAGATCGGTCCAGCAGAATATCCCCCAATAGCTGCAAGAATAAAGACTTAAATCTCACAGACAACAAACCCAAAACTGCTTCCTATTCTTAAGTGGTCTAAAAGTAGGTGGGGAGATTTTTTTTAAAAAATTAAAAAAAATAATAATAATAATAATAAAGAGCTAAAAAATCGTATAAAAGAAGTGTCAAGTAAACAACATCAAAAGAAATGTGCAAAATTCACCCTTGAGAAAACCTAATTCAGTATTTCTAACTGATTAAGCCATATAAGCACAAGATTGGAATACTAATTTATCTAAAGAGGGAAAACTTCATTCAAGAATAAGAAAGTATAATAGTCATGAATAATTGACTATTTTGCAACGTTCATATTTTCTACTGAAGGCTATGTTTTAAAGGAAGTAATATCACCAAATGATACTTCATCGACAACATTGCAAGGATTTTAATGGATACTAATATTCCAAATTTCTAAAATAATCTATATTATGAAGAAAATATATGATTATGTACAAACTCCCACAAGAAAAAAAAAATCACTTCACTTACTTTGACAGCTTGTCTTCTGGTAATATAATTGGTAGATTCTAGCAGCTTTGAGTTATACTCTGCAAAAAACTAGAACCAGAACCATTGCAGGAAGCATCAGGCCATCAAGAGCCGGTAAACAAAAAATAATACTCCATAGATAGGTAGTTCATTTTAATGATCCAAACATAAAATCAAAAATTGCATCGGGCTTAATTTGGATAAAACCTAGTATACTGCTGAAATCACCAATGTGGATTTATTGTAGTATTTGGATAGACTTATGAAAAGAGCCTATAGCTTTTGAAAATTTGGTTTTGAGCTTATTTTCACAAGCTATTTTAATGATCTTTTCAGAATAAGCTGGACAGCTTGTTCAAAGGCCAGCTGAAAAGGCAAACGC
Source organism: Ipomoea triloba (assembly GCF_003576645.1). NCBI lineage: Eukaryota > Viridiplantae > Streptophyta > Magnoliopsida > Solanales > Convolvulaceae > Ipomoea > Ipomoea triloba. The sequence continues at coordinate 26,847,793 of NC_044925.1, read as the reverse complement.
TTGTTGAATAATGCTTCTCATAAAAGCACAAATTTATTCTATCTTTGCCATTATAACATTTCAAATCTTTCATATGTGACAGTTTATTTGCAGAAATAGAGAGCATTGAGTTCATATTTGGTCTTTCTGATATCTGTACATATCATTAGACAAGTATAGCAAAATTCACTTACCCAATCATAGTTCTTGGAGAGAAACTCAGCTACTGTAGATTTATGTCTTGTCAACAGTTCCTATTCAAATTTAAACCATTGAATGAGGTTACTGATATAGGAAACTAAAAAGTGAAGAGCACAGGCATCACATGCATTGAAGGACATCTAGGGATGTAAGCGAGTCAAACTACTCGGGTTTGATTCAATAAATGTTCAAATTCAATACGGTTACTACTATTGAGTTGAGCTTGAGTAGTTCTAGACTTCTAGTAATGAATTGAGCCAAATCCAAACACCTTAATACTTGGCTCAAGCAACTCACAAGTCTAATCGAGCTTTTTTTATTTCTCATATATTTTTTATATAATAATAATATATATAGAAGATTACATATTTAGCTAATGTATTTATATATTATAAAATGGCTATAATCAAGATATAATACTAAGCTTTTAATGAAATTTGGTTGTAATGTAAAAAAATACTCCATAGTTTTTTGTTTTTTTTTTTAAATCTTTATTCAAGTTGAGCTCGTACTCAAAAAATTAGAGCTTGGTTGAACTCGAGCGGAGCTTTGACTATTTGGCCTTGACTCAGCTCAATTATACCCTTAAGGACATGAAGTCTTAAAATTAGCTTCTTAACCAACAAAATTGAACTCTGTTTTGACCTTTGCATCTCATTTCCTACTGCTGTTAAATCTGCTACTAGTGAAGAGCATACATAGTGATGATATGACACATACACACACAAACATGTTGGGGGGTGGGGGGTAGAAGTACCAAAAGCCTAAGCCCCTTCCAATGGTATTTCTTAAACTATGAGGTTTTGTTTTTTTTTTAAATACTATAGTCAAGAGCACTCAACCTTGAAAGTTGCAGCGGCATCAGCTGCAATGTCAAAATTCGGAAGCTGTATATAATCAAAAAACTTCTTCATGTGCTCTGATTCCAAGACATACCTTTGACCCAGAAAAAAAATTAGGTAAAGGTCCACCATATTTCTTCAAACTATAATGATGCATAGGAAATAAAGAAACAAAAAAAAAGGTATTAAATGCATTCATGTTTCTCACTTGGCAACAATCTGATGGCGAATGCATTCCCTCAACATAGCACCATAATGCAGTGCCATGTCTGTATTATCATAACTGATTAACACAAAAAGGGAAAATCATGTAATCACCATTACGCAGCGAAAAGAATTAAAGAAATATCAACATATTAGGTCTGCTACAACGTTCCTAAAATATCTCCAGTTGTAGCTTACCCTACTACCAATATATCCATCAGATCAATATTTGCTTCCAAGTAATCACAAGCAATCAACCGTGACTGAACTTGTTGCCTTTGCAAATTTGCAACTACTTGAGTAGCATCTTTACGGGTCTGCAAAAGTAAATAGTGTTTAAAGGTAGTAAATGGAACATACGACACAAAAGCAGTCAAGAATGAAGGAAAATACTGTCTTGTTTTAAAACAGGATGGGCAAACAGAGTATAGTAGACCCATGCGTGATTATAGTATGCACTAAGAAAAAAGCTCATATGTATATTACCTCTAAATTCAACTTGGGAAGACAGCTAATCAGCAAGCGCAGGGTGTTCTCTCTAAAGAACTCCTGAGTCAACTGCGCACAAGCATCTGCCACAGGCTCGGCTTCACTGTTGCCATAAAGAGTTTGCTTTAACTCCCGGATTAGCTTGCTCAATTCCATCATCTGCAAATAAGATATTCATTAGCAAGCTTGTAAATATAAGCAGCTATATCAGACATCTTAGCAACATCCTCATAACACTAAGATGGTGCCTGATCATAACATGCTCCAAGTCAAACTAATAAGATATTCATTTGGGATAAACTAGCATTCACTTTAGTGGACATTGGCTGTATATGACATTTGATCCAATTAATTTTACTTGGAACATATCAGATTCATATCATTGATCTTACGGCATTTGATCCAGATCCAAAGTAATTAAATATATGGACTCCAAATAAGCATAACTCGGAATGGAATTAGATTCGCGATTAAAAAAAAATAAAATCAATCTCCATACAGAGAGAACAGAATCGCTCGCACCTTTTCTTCTCGCTTGCTCTCGCGAACATCGGAAGAAGAGCCGCGTTCGACATAGATGAGGAGTTCGCGAGTCTGGCGAACGAGGTCAACGGGAGTCCTAGGCTTGGACTTGAACAAAGCCTTCCCGCTCCCGTTACCGCCGGAAACACTCTCCGGCAAGGGCAAAGCCCGGATGGGAGACGATAGTCTCCTGGAAACTGGCTTCGGACCCGCCGAGGCTTTTCGAGCCTCGGCTTGGGTCCCACCTGACAAGCAGCCGCCTATGTTTGCTGATCAATCACTGCCCCACTTGTGTGTATAAAATCTGTGGTTTGGTTACCGGGAAACTCTGAGTGAGTTCTGTCCCTCCCCTAGGGTTCCAAATTCCTGTGAATCAGCAGATGATCGTGATGACGATCGGATCTGTGGTTGTGTGGTGGTTCGGCCCAAAGGTTGGCAGTTTAAACTATAAAGCATATATATCACCTCCGAATCTCCGATAAATACTACTCGTAATATGGATTTCACCCGACGGGAAACCCGCAGAATAATGTGTATGGTATAAATTTTGTTTTTTTTTGTTTTTTGTTTTTTTTTTCTAGTGGCATGAAGTGTCGAAGTGACACTCCTAAATAGAGGTTATGGGTTCAAATTTCAGTGGTAATAGGTCGAGAAAAAATAATTATGAATATATGTTACATTGTAACAGAGTTAGCGTTAATAATATATATATAAAAGACCAATTTGGTACAAGATCATAAATGATTAATAGGCGGCAATGAGACATTAGAGTGAAGCAAATATTTTGCGAGTAAAATTGAGTTGTGGTTGATTTTGTCAAAATGTCTTTCATGAGTCTCTAATGGGCCGAAATAGGTGGTTGAGTAGGTGAAACATGACTTTCGCATTTAAATGTAATGTGCTTTACCTTTATTATTATTATTATTTTTTTTTTTTTTGCGTGTGTTCTCGGTTAGTAATAAGTTAGGATATACAATGCATTTGTGATTTAATCTATCATGGTGAATAAGATCAAACTATCACAGTTTTTGTATGATGTTGATTTGTTTTTGAGTATTCCTCCTCATTTCAATAAAAAATATATATATGTAGTTGATCATTTTGACTTTCACCATTAAAAGTTATAAAATACATTAATATATCATTATATCTTCAAGCTAAGTGTACACAGTTGTGGTGGTTTTAGTCCTTTTTAGTTCTCTAGCGGATTCAAGTGCAAAAATTATATTCTTCAACCTTAATTATTTTATTCAAATTTCGAATACCTAATTTACTAAAATGCTTATGAAAACATATTAAAATATACTATGTATTACATTTTCATTTAGTGTACGCCAATATCTATCACTACCTTACAAAGTTCAATAATAACTAATAAATCAAAAACATTTGTTCCCTTTCATATAATCTCAGTAAACCGGTAATATTGCAATTCTTTGAGCATCCACAAGACATATTCAATCCCAACATATCTATACACCTATTTATCTCTTTATCTCTTGTACACTCAGAGTGTATTTGCTTTTGAATTGATAGCAAGATGTCATTTTGTCTGATCGGAGACATCAAATTGATAGTTGTTAGGGCTTCATCAATAAGTAAATAATAGAGGGAGACATGGTGAAATTAGGATTGGTGGGGGGAGAATACACATGTTTTGACGCGGCACGCGCCAAATGGGATGGTACATGTTGTCCAAGCTCGATTTTCAGTTGCAAAGGGATGGTACATGGCACATGTTGTTTTATATTAAAGAGAAAGAGGAAAAGGACCTCAACACTCATTTAACTGTTAATTTCAATACTTAACACTAATTTTACATTTTTATGCACAATGAACTTAACTTAACCCAAACTCAAACTCCAATATTCGCAGTACGAATCAAACGTCTACCATGCTCTTGAAAACAAGTCTTAAATGTAACTGTCCATCCAATAATGTGTGTATATATATATGTATATATATATATATATATATATATATATATATATATATATTAGATAGATAGATTTTGAGTATATTAACTAAAAGACCTTGTGGTTAAGTGGTACCCGGTGTCCCGGTTAACACTCGTTGTGCTTCAGTAGGTTGATAAAGTAGCTATGAACAGATACTACATAGTCAGTAGGGGCAACTGTTAACTCGTTCAGTAGGTTTCAGTCGGTTGAGAAAGTAGTTATGAATAGATACTACATTGTAACAGAGTCAGTAGTACTAAAAAAAAAAAAAAACTAAAAGAATACAATTCAAAACATTATAAATGAAGTTTCAATATATTAAAATTAAACATTTATCTTCATCTTATAATATAAAACATTGAGAATTTTATTACATGTAGTACTAGATTATATTCCCTTATTTTTACTCCCTAATAAACAATAATATGTTATTTTTATTATGTAGATTCCAAGTAAAATGTCTATACAAAAATTTAAGAATCTACATAATAATTTCCTCAAACATTGTCTGCCGTATAATTTGTCTATTGTTGGCGACTTCTTTTTTTGGTCCATGATTTTCTAGTAATTACGTTTTTTCCTTTGTCTTTTATCTTTTATCTTTTTTTTTTTTTTTTGGTCTTTGTCTTTTATCTTTTCGTCCACTTTTGTGAACATTTTTTTGACTCGGAAACTACTCGTCCGTAGAATGGCATGAAAATAAGAAGGCTTTCACATTGGAAAAGAGGAAAGCAAGCTGTATACAACTTGCAAAAACAAATGCTATGCTACTATGACAATGTCGAATCCATTGCGTGATTAATTTGACTTATTATGGAATCACACGTCATTCGACATGCTTGACTAAAAAGGTGTTAATAATAATAAAAATATTATTATTTAATTTTATTTCAGTTTTTATAAAACCATAAATATCACTGTTAATTGTTATTTATAATATTTTTAAATGGAAAGAGATAGAACGACAAGTTTCACTATTTATTTCAATCTACAGTATATATATGAATAGGAAGGAATAGAACAACAAATATCATTGTTGATTTTTGTTTATTGTATCTCCAAATAAGAGGGGGTAAAATGACAAATATCATTGCTGATTTTTATTTATTTATAATATCTCCAAAATCATTGTTTATGTTTATTTATAGTATTTATAAAACGGCAACTATTATTTTTCATTTCTATTTATAATATTTCTAAATAAAAAGAGATAGAATGACAAATTTCACTGCTAATCTCCATTATAGTATATCTAAATATGAAAGAATATGGGTAACCCCAATTAAATTAATTAGATGTTTGACCCAGTAATTGCAACGGTACAAATTCAATTTTTTTTTTCTAAATATAGAGAAATAGATATTTTTATTTATGATATTTTTAAAATACGAAGGAATAAAACAAAAAATATCATTATTTATTTCCATTTATTTATGTTATAATAGTGAATGCGGTCATTAAAAAAAGGTATGTGAGACGAAAAAGGTTAGTACCCTCTCTGTCTTATTTTACCTGTTATACAGTTATACTTATTATTTATTTGTCAAATTAATTTTTTTTTGTTGATTTTTATTAATATTTTATTATAATTTTTTAATTTAATTTTTGTACTTTTAACGTAGTTTTTAAACATATAAATTTTGCATATTAATTTTAATATTATAAAAAATTAAATTATAATTAATTTCAATCAAGTTTAGTTATTCGAACACGTAAAATAGAACGGAAGGATTATTAAATAATGAAGTCATGTCTAAATACGGAAGTACGGAGTATAAGCTTATGTGGTGATTTCGTCCCGCGGGAATCCAGACCTCATATCGTCATTTTCATTTCATTTCAGATTTCACCACCTGTTAGCGTACGATAGCTTCTCTTTCTTCCCAAATGACATTTTGCGCTCACAGTGAATCGTCCTCAGGTTTCGACTCCATGGACTTGGGCGTGAGCGTTCCTTAAACCCTTTAACCTCCCTTCTAGACCTACAAATGACATCTAACCTCGACGCCGACGCCGCCGTTGCCGCCACCGCAAAGCGCAAGCTGGATGAGTATTCCGATGACGCTTTCGTTTCCGAGTGTTTGATTCCCGCCGCCGTCAGGATGCGGAAGGACCAGGCCGGGCCCACCTCGGCGGCCGATTCGGCTCAGGTGTCCGACTTTCGCTCCTCCTCTGCCGCCGATGTCTCCACCTCGCGATCATCGGCGTCCTTCGCCGCTGCCTCCGAATCCTCCTCTGCGTTCGCTTCGTTTTCGGTTTTGCCGAAGTTTTCAGGTCAGTTTCAATTCTTCGTCCGGCCGTTGTCTGGCGGGAGTACTCTAGTCCTCCGAGCCAATTCCGACGACTTAGTGGAATCAATCCACGATAAAATCTGTACCAGCACCAAAATTCCGGTGTTCGAGCAGCGGTTGATATACAGAGGGAAGCAGCTTCAATGTGACCAGACGTTGGCCGAGTGCGGTATTCAGAAGGACGCCATATTAGAGCTTGTGGGACGGATGCGGAGCACGAGCCACCCGCAGGCCTGGCAGTTCATAGATGACATGGTTTGGAAGATTTTTGAGCTCTGCAAGAGCAAAACACTTCTACCCACCGGGTGTATAAAAACGATGCTTATGGAATTCATTGCAAAGATCCCAAGGGACTATGTTGTTGATAAAGCCTCTGAATACCTACAAATCTTCCTCTCATCTGGTGCACCTGCGGCTCTGGTAATTCTTTATATGTCTCCAGTTATACATTATAGAGACTGTGCAGAAGAATCTATTCGTACGTTCATTATTTCAAGCAAGGCTAATTTGAATAAGCCTATGTACGTGCATTTTGCCCCTATAATCATAGAGTTCTGTAAATTGTTGAATAGGGCTGTTGGTGTTAATGATCCTTTGTATATTCTTTGTCGGAGTAGCTTGGGGTCTATAGTGGAGTCTGTTGGTAAGGATTTGATAAAAATCGAAGACATTTTGCCATTTCTTAGTGAATTAGCAATCAAATTAACAGAAAGTTTAGGGTTGAGTGCGCAGTCTAGTACTTTTATGGGGCCATCAGCAAATGAGGTGAATGATTTCATTGCCTTTATGCACCCAGTAAAGAGGGAGGTTGAAGTAACATGTGCTGGCCCTATCACTTTGCCATTGCGGGAGGGCACTTGTGATGGTGATCATGGGAAGCATTGTGCATCATACTATAGGGAGGAGATTAAACTGTTGCATTTCATTTTTGTTGATTTGCTTGAGAAAATGGGGCTCTGTTTAAGAAGAATGGAGGAACGATTAAGAGCAAGAGAGAAAGGAGAAGCTGAACCTTTTGTGATTGGATGGTACCAGTATCTAGCTATTTTAAAAGAACTGAATGGTATCGCCAACCTTTTCAAGGGTGCAGATGAGCTATTTTGGGAGATGTTGAGGCAGAGAAAGGTTTCTTTGTGCTATCTTGTTGTTAGATTTGCAAAGAAGAGTGATGATCATAGCTGGATTATGAAGCACAAGGAAGTGACTAATTTTGAGGCAAGGAGGTATTTGGCTATGATGATGCTTCCAGAGGTGAAGGACGAGTATGATGAGCTGCATGAGATGCTCATTGACAGGTCCCTGCTGTTACGAGAGTCATTTGAATACATTGCAAATGCAGACCCTGATGCTTTGCGTGGTGGTTTATTCATGGAATTTAAGAATGAAGAAGCTACAGGTCCAGGTGTTTTAAGGGAATGGTTTTTCTTGGTATGTCAGTCAATATTCAATCCTCAAAATGCACTCTTTATAGCTTGCCCTAATGATTGTAGAAGGTTCTTTCCAAATCCAGGTACACACTGCATGTATCCCCTTAATGCCATTTTTGTAACAAGTTATCTTGTTGGAATTGTTTTCTGATTTTTATAAAATATATTAAAACATCTTGCTGATGTTGGAGGAGGAAAAAGGTTTGCAAATAGCAAGGTGTTAAAAGTCCTGTTATTTGTAAGCCTTTATTTATAATTTTTTAATTTGCCCTTCTGCTAATCAAATAGTCTTATGCTGCTGAGCTTGACTAGTGTCTTCCATGTAAATAATACTTCTTTAATGCCATTTTATTTGCAGCATCTTCTGTGAACCAATTGCATCTTGAGTATTTTAGATTTTCTGGCAGAGTGATTGCACTAGCATTGATGCATAAAATACAAGTTGGAATTGTCTTTGATCGTGTGTTCTTTTTACAATTGGCTGGAAACACGATTTCATTGGAAGATATTCAGGATGCAGATCCATTTTTGTATAATAGCTGCAAGCAAATATTGGAGATGGATGCGGAATTAGTGGATCAAGATACTCTAGGTCTTACATTTGTCTGTGAAATTGAGGAATTGGGCTCCAGGAAGACTGTTGAGCTTTGTCCCAATGGGAAAAGTACTGTTGTAGATAGTAAGAATAGAAAACAATATGTTAATCTTCTTATTCAGCACCGTTTTGTCACATCTATAGCAGAACAGGTAGCCCATTTTGCTAAAGGTTTTGCAGACATCATTAGTAGCTTCAACCTTCAAAGATCATTCTTCCAGAACTTAGATCTTGAAGACCTTGACTGGATGCTTTATGGGAGTGAAACCTCTGTTTCTGTGGAAGACTGGAAAGCACATACTGATTATCATGGCTTCAAAGAAAGTGAACCTCAGATATCCTGGTTTTGGGAGGTATGTAAATGTGTTTCTTGTCTTTCTTCTTCTTCTTCTTGTTTTTTTTCCTCTTAGTTTTTTAAAGTGAAAAACAGTTTCCATACATTTGAAGAACTATTTTTATTTTTGATTTACATTTCATACAAAATTTTGTCTTCTATTTTTATACTCATAGCTAATGTGGTCATGCCTCTAAGAACCTGTTTACTTAGTCTTTCCTTGCAAATGAATCATCTCCTGCCTACATGCCCACACCATTTTACAACAGTATGTGAGTATGTCATATACCCTCTCCTACTTGAATGCCCACACCATTTTACAACAGTATGTGAGTATGTCATATACCCTCTCCTACTTGAATGGGTATTTTGGTAATTGGTACTCATTTGAATGTGTGCATTCAATGTTATATTACACTGGGAAAGAGGTGGGGTTGGATGAGAATGAATCAATGAAGTCAAGCCTTATTGAGCTTTTGCCATATTTAGATTGCTTGAAGAATGAGTATAGAGTTTTCAGAAGCCACCCTTCTCCTATTACTCCTTTTGTATGCCCATATACTATTCATTATTGTTTAAACAAACCTTTATATTTTCACTTATTTTTTAAAACAATTTCTTATAATTTTCAAATTAAGCTTTTTCTGTTGAATAAAACTTTTAATGTGGTTTTTGAATATATAAATTTTATTCACTTAAATTAAATTAAATATTACAAAAAATTAAAATTTAAATGGCTTGAGTCAAGCCTAATTATCTCTGTCGTGCCATTCAGGGATGGAGGGAGTATAATTTTACCATAGATGTGAAAATTTTGAGCATATCTTTAAGAGCCATCAGTAATATAATAATATTTGCACTTGATTTGATACCTTGACATCCATTAATTGCCTTCTTGGAGTGAGCATATTCAGTCTAGTTGCTTTCTGATGCTGTTATTGTGTGATACTGAAAAGTGAGGCTTTAGCCTTTAGAAGAGTGAGTATTGTTTAGCTCTGATCTTTTGTGCATTTGCATGTCTTTCTGTATAAAAACTTTAAATGAGAAATAATTCCAGTATCCTAATTAAGTTTCTATGACTTGTACTTCATTCTGTTATACTACCTGTTCTCTAGTATCCATGTCAGATTTCATATGTATCTGATATGGGCTTGCCAAATTTTTGTAAGTTTCACTTTATTTTGGTGGGGATCCACCTCTGTTTCAAAGTATGGCAAGAGTAAACTGGTCCTTTGTGATTGGGGAGATAGTGAGGGCATCAAGCAATTGCTTATGTTAAGAAAAGGACAGCACAAGTGCGCAACCTACTATTATAGATGTTCCTCTTTACCTTAGTGGCTTAGTCTTTCCTGGTTGATATCTATTTTTCACTGGGAGCTGTTGCAATTGTTTTCTTAGACTGACAACTTTAAGTAATTGGACTGTCTCTATTTTCTCTATTATCCTCCGAAACATTTATCACTAGCACTGCACAGATAAAATTGTTACAATGACACAATTCTGAAATGCGCTTTCTAGTTGGTTTTTCTCAGACTGACAACTTGGTTTTCATTCGTGCAGATTGTTGGGAAAATGACAGCAGAGCAGAGAAAAGTTCTTCTGTTTTTCTGGACTTCTGTAAAGTTTTTACCGGTAGAGGGTTTTAGCGGCTTGCCTTCTAGGCTTTACATCTACAGAAACTCTGAGCCATTTGATCGCTTGCCCTCCTCACACACATGCTTCTATCGCCTGTGCTTCCCTCGTTACCCATCCATGGCTGTAATGCAAGATCGGTTTAACATCATCACTCAGGAGCATGTAGGCTGCAGCTTTGGCACATGGTAACCCTTGTGGTTTTAGGGATCAAATGATTCTTGATTGCACATAGATATGTACTCAGGTTGTATATTATATGGAACATTTACATTATATTATATAGGATATAATCTTAATCCATTTATTTGAACTTGAGCACTTGACTGTTGTAAAACTGTGTCATACCATTTTGTTTACCTTGATAAAATTTGTAGCATTTAGTGCCCTTTCCCTTGACTGTTTATACAGGCTTAAAGTCTACACACACACACACACACACACACACACACATACAAAAAGTAAGAAGGATTAAAAATTTCCATCTCCTAACAATCGTTTTGCTGTTTGAGTTCTCTTCTTATTGTTTACACTCATATATAATGTGATAAAAATCCTCAAGACTTTTGCGATGTAACAGGTCCTCTTTAGCTACCATTTATGCCAAATAAGGTACCTTCTTTACAAATGTTCATCCAAATTGTATTCTATTCTGCATTCGTTCCAATTCAAGATGACTAATTACTGTGATAAGGACCATTTACAGTTTTGATTTTGATAAACATGGCTTGTTCTTTCTATGATCAATGAATATAACTGTGATTACCTTACTCTATATGCCTTGATTTGATTTAGTGCACACAAAACTAGTTCTAAGTATGATTTGAGAGGTTGGAGATCCTGCCCAATACCATTTCTGTTGTATGGTTCATTCAGGTAGTGTTGTTGCTAATTGCTTGTCAATTGGTATTGATGCCTTTTGTAGTATAGTTCTGATTCGCATTAGTGCTTGTTGCTAATTGCATGCCAATTAGTATTGGTGCCTTTTGCAGTATAGTGCTGATCGGGATTAGTGTCTTTTGTAGTACAATGATGATTGACGTTGGTGCATTTTGTAGATCACCTATAGATGTATTTGGTACAAAAGGCACCAATGTTGATAAGTGTCTTTGAATGTTTCTTAAATTGTACGGAGTAATATAGAAAGAAGAATCAAAATATTTCCAAAAGGAAATTTATTAGTGATATTATTTAGAGCTGCATATTGATATCATGATCTCATCAAAACATAGCAAACTGACATTACAAAACATTCCCCCTCATCATAAATAATCCTCAATAATGATAAGAGGAGGATAGCAATAGTAAAAAGAAAAATAAAGGCATTCAAAGTCTAAAAGTCCCCATGAAGCATCCCACTTTTTTCCACTTTCATTTACCACTGTACCTTAACTCTGAATCTACTCAGCCTTTTCCACTGGAACTTCAGTGTCAGCAGCAGATTCCACCACAGGCTCAGCAGCAGGAGTCGCCACCGCAGTTTCCTCCGCCGTGGTCTCAGCAACCTCAGCAGGAGTTTCTTCGTTAGGTACTTCCTCTGCAACTGCCTCTTCTGTCTTAGCTTCTTCAGAAGCTGCAGGCTCTGCTGCCGGAGCTCCAGATTCTGCCGCCACTTCCTTGGTCTCAGCCTCTTCAGCTACCGGAGCTGCCACTTCTTCTTGTGCTGTAGTTTCTGATGCTGCTTCTTCCTTTGTCTCTGCAGGTTGTTCATCAGCAGCAGAATCAGCAGCAGCTGCAGGTGGAGCCACCTCTTCTGCCTTTGGAGCCTCAGTGGTTGTGTTCACCTCAGCTACAACATCCTCTGTCACTGTTGCCGGAACTGATTCAACCTGCAAATCATTAAATCCATCCTAAAGATCAGTCGAAAAAAGCGACTACGAGAATCTGGGCAAAATCACGCCCACAATATCAGCAAAGAAAAGTGGGCTAAACCCCAACTAAACAAGGTTTCTTTCTATATTACTAAAAATGCATGGTTTTTTTTTTCCATATAGTGCTAAATGTCATTGGACTAAAGGGTGATGCAGATGATGCTTGAAGATTGAAGCTAGTACCTCAGCAGTGGCCATTTCAGGTGGTTGAAAGAGAAGATGGAGAAGAGAAAGGATGCAATGGGGTGGCAAAGATAGCAAATTGGTTGTGGTGAGAAGAATGATCAGATTGAGAGGTATATATAGAGATGCAAAACCAACTATTTTAATAAAAATAATGGAATTTTGAGGTATGGGTACACTAATGGAATCTTTAGCCTCACAATGAAGTTTTATAATTAACTTTGCTTAAGAATTCAAATCTGTCCCTAATGTACCTAGTACGGTTTACCTGTGTAATTTTTAGGTTTACCTCTCTATAATTTATAGGTTATTATACAGGAGTTGGGTACACACCTTTTAAGTAGTGGCTACAAGTTTCCTTCGTCATTAAAAAAAAAAAAAAAAAAAAAAAACCAATCAAGGTTATCACAAAGAACTTTATGATTTTAATTTTTATATTCATATCTAACTTCATAATCTCGATTTATATTTGATTCTTTAAAACAAATTTATTTGATTTAATGATGTTAACAGTACTATTTTTTTTTGAATCAGAGAGGAGGGATCACCCAAAAAGAAACTACTGTCTACTCCACACATGAATCTTCCTAGGCAAGAAAATCCCCATGAAGTCCTCCAACAAGAGGTGTTGAAACATAAAAGGTGATGATCAACATACCAAAAAGAAGCCTTAAATAGTGTATTTATAACTCGATTTTATTCCCCTAAAAATATGCACCATATAAATTTCGTAAGTCATAACTTCTACTCGTATTATATTCTTTTTAGGGATTGAGAGTAAAGATCAAATATATATTATGAAATGGTTGTCTAAAGTCTTTAGTGTATTAGGGTCTAGTGTATAGGGAAAATGGCAAATCCACATGGTGGTGGAGGCCATTTTAGAAGGCAAGCCATAATCTTTTTAATGAGTGGTTTATTTTGTGCTTTGTGTAAGGTGGATACTGGCTGGCTGGGACTATCATGCTTTCATGTTCTTCAAATTCTACTTGGCTTTTGCCTTTTCCACTATATTTTTTGTTTAATGATAATAATAATAATCGATCTTTCTATGTTATGGTCCCCTATCATGTAGCTAATCATAATTATACATTCTATCATAGTTACAAGGTGAAATATTGAGATGAACATTTATTAGTGGTCTACAATATAATTTGCCTAATAAGAGTTCTATTATATAAATTATATTCTCATTTCACGCTTACTCTTTTGTGCGACAATAAATTTGAATGGCTCACCTTTTTTAAATTTAATTTATTTTTATTTTTACATTTAATTAGTGAAAGACACGTGAGGAAAATATTATGCATTGAGAAAATACTTAAAAATGTTCATTATAATAACATAAATTAAATCTAATGCTTAGTTAAGGCAAATTTTTACAATGCAAGAAAGTCATTAAGTTTTTGAATTTTTTGGGGGGCTCTAGCTGCAAATTTCAGTTGGTTGTATTAATATTTTTTTTTTGAAGGTAAACGTAGCTATTCTATTAATTCATAATATAAAACGTTTACATCAACGATCAATGAAATGGTAAACCATTCCTTACTATGCTATAGAAAACTTGAATCGCAGACTGTTTCATAACTATGAAGCTATGTTCCTTCAGGGAACTTAAAGCTTCATCAAAGATCTGGGTCTTCGTCATCATTCTTTTTTGCTCGTCCAGGATAAGATCAACACTTTCCGAAACCAAACTAAACGATTTATGCTAATGAAAATGAAAAGCTCGTGAAAGTAACGAGAGGAAAAATGCTCGTGAAAGTAATGAGAGGAAAACACAATAATAGAGAAAATAAAAAGTGCGTAAAGTCAAAGTAGGGTTGGGAGTTCAAGACTACCAACACAAGCCCCAATACCTACCTACTATTATTTTATTCAAGGGAAAGAAAACGGAAGAAGAAGATCTGTGGCGGTGGTCGGAGGCGGACGGAGCTGCGACGGTGGTCGAGGCGAAAGAAGAGCGAGAGCAAACGTAAAAGGTGACCAAAACCGCCGGCTCAAAGCTCCATTAGAGCTCCGACCGGAGGCCGGCGGTGGAAGCCGAAGTTGAGTAGCAGAGACAGGCGCTTGATTTTAGAGAGAAAAGGGAGGTTGTATTAATAATTTAATAAGCTTTAACTAGGAAATTTTTAATATTAATATGATAACAACTAAATTTAAGGATTTTTACCGAATTAAACTAAGTTCTATTTTGTTGGTTTTAAAAAAAAAAATTCTATTTTGCTAGCAACATTTATTTTTCTTCTCTATTGAAACTCTAGGGTAAGAGCAAGTGAAGATATGAAAAATAAAATTTTACTTTTGTTAATTTTTGGTAAATAAAATTTTCAATGAACTTTTATAAAAGATATGAAAAATGTAATATTACAAACATGGTTTGTTATATCACAAATATGCAATTGCCACATAATAATGTATATGTAATTGAATTGAACGGATAAGGAACACGAGGGTCCATAGGTAGATTGGCTTTTATGTTCGAGTCCCCATAGACGATGTCAAAATTTGATAATGTATATGTAATTGAGCAGTAGGAAAAACTGACAAGATTATAGAAATAATTAAAGAAAATTATTAATATGCGACGGTCGACCAGAATACAGTTGTAGCACCCCGAGAAATTCTCGAGCAACAAGGATTTGCTAGTTTCTGGACCAAAAAGTCCCCTTTAATGCAAACTATGTCGCCTTTTATAAGGCATTCTAAGAGACACATGTCAAGTTTTCTTCATTTGGCCACACGTGGTGGATTGCCAATTAGCAAGGGAGTCTGTGGCGCTATATGTCAAAAGCACACTGATCGAGGATGACCAAACATGACAAAAAAACATGTGTAGCCTTTCAATCGGGTGAATATGCGATTGCAACATGATCAATATAAGTCAGTCGCACGCACAATGCACGATCGGTATTAATAGTCAAAATACTAGCTGGTATACGATGACACATCGTATACATCTATTTGTACGAGCAAGATCAAGTAGCCGTTCTAATACATGGAAGAAGGTTTTTACTAATAAATGGTCTGGTATGGTTGTAGCGGGTTGGGAGCCTCAGCCAAAAGTCCTCATCTCGCAATAAATGTGGGTATTTATAGGGTAGGTGGAGGGAAACATGTTCCGTGTACTCGGCATGCTCGACACGTGGAAGACATGCTCCAAGATACCTGACACTATGTTATAATCGTACACGTGGCGCGAGATCTCTGTAGGGAAGGGGAAGGAAGTAGGAAAAGTCCAAGGCCTCGTGTTCGGATCGACGCCTAGGATGCGAAGTGGGGTTATAACATGTAAGGGTCTAGGGCGGTCGGCGGAGACGTTAGGTCAGGAAAGTCACAAGGTCGGTAGGTCTGATTCGGCTATTCCGTGTCGTCTGGCCGTATGTATAGGTTTAACGAATATTTCTTATCAGATATATAACCTTATCAATACATCAAATAGTGATGATTTATGAGCGATAAATGTAAAGGTATGTTGCATGTTCTTTAATTAAAAAGTTCTATGAGGATAAAAGTTAAAAGTAAAACATAGAAGTATACATACTATTTTCCTTCATTAAAATTGGGAAACATCACAAGTAGGGCCCATAGAGATCCTGACGTGGTGCCTTCTTTTTTTGGTTGATTTGGCATTGACGACCGCCCATTCAAAAGATAATGTATTGTTTGTGGGCCCATGGTCTTTAGATGCTTTCCAGTTAGTACACCCGTGGCTTCGGGCCCCACCTTGCATTCCCTCCAGATTTGCCACGCTGGATTTGTGTCATCGGCACTGATTTCCTGATCGTGTTCCATTTGGATTTTGCTCACCATTTCCAAACCCATTTTAATTTCTAAGTTGAATTCAAAATTCTAATTATATACGAGTATTATAACTATGTAGTACACTATACATTATATATATATATATATATATATATATATATATATATATATATAAAAACCAAATTAGAACATGATCTTTCTATAAAATATGTGAATGAATCTCACTTGTTCATTTGTATTTATCAACGGTTGATGAATTTAGTAAAAAAATTCACGATTAATTTTATAAATATTGTAAAATGCAATATTTGTAAAACTAACAATCTCTTTTTTTCTCATATTTTTCAGTAACCATCAACTATTGACTTATCCAAGCTAAGCTGGTAGATGAGATTAATCCGCACTTTTTACTTGAGAGCATGTTTTTATTCGAACTTGAGAAAACTAAAATTCAATCATATCTATCAATCTAGGAATATCAACAACTTTAGAATAAAGAAAAAATGTGATGATATTTTTGTATTTATTTTTAACATTGATGGCCGTTTGGTTCACAAAATGTAAGATTATTTTATGAAATGTTAAAGCAATGGTTAAAATGACATGGTTAGAAGATAAAGCAAGGGCTAAAATGACAGAATTAAAGAAATGCGATATGGAAGTGAAATTATATTTCTTTAAAAATGATATAACAACCAAACATGAGAATATTATATTGATTAGTATCGATATTTTTTGTATCAAGTATAACTCGACAGAATAGTGTAGAGACAAGTGGCTCAGTTGGGGGCGAACATATAATGGAATCCAATATGTCCTTGAAATAAAAGCACATTAATTAATAAATAATATGAGCTAAGTGGGGTCTACAATTTGATTGGATCTGCTAGGGCGGTGAGGGGCCCCACAGGTTGAGCTGTGCATTTAGTTGGGGCTAACAAATGGCGACACTCCACGTGTGCATCAACGTAACATGGGTTCTCTCGAAAAGTTGCACGGCCTCTCATGTATGGTTACACGTTCGTTGTCTGTCTTTGATGTATACAGTGGCACTAACTATATATAATGTATGTATTGATTTCATCGAAATTCTTATCCTTATTCATCAAATCCCTTGTGGAGGTTCATTCATTTCTGTTGCCACATAACAATTTGGGAAAGCGAATGTTAGCAATTGATGGAGAAAGGGCAAATAACAAATCATGCACGTAAACTTTGGAAAATAGGATAACAGCTTTCCATTGAGAAGTTGTTGTTCAGTTTTTATTTGAGAAAAACAAACTTAAGAAAAGATATTTTTTTTAAAAAAAAAATGGCAACCCTTCTTGAAAGGGCAAATTATGAGGTGGACCTGATCCAAAAATAACCCTCAGATTTTGTATATGTAGTTTAGTAGTTGACACATTTTGTATCTGCAGTTGAAAGTTTTTGTACCGGTAGATATCATATTATGTGTTAGCAATTATCAAGTTATTTGTTTACATGTAAAGAAACTGTTAACTGTAGGTACAAAATTTGTTAAGAGAAAGTACATAATTTTTGTATTAGGGTTTACAATGCAATATGAACCCTGGTCCATTGTATAACACAATCAACACGTCTCCCAATCAACACGTCAGGATGGTCACCCATTAGTGACTGCACCTTAAACTTTTTGTTTGTTTTTGTGTTGTTTTGGTTTTTTTTTTTTTTTTTTTTTTTTCAAATTGACGAGATTTAAATTTGGGTTTCACCATTGTTATTGCTCTAAGTGAATTGCTAATACACTGCTTGTGGAGATGCAATCATGCATGCTAAAGAGTCTTAAATTAATCATTTCCTTAAAAGAAGAGTTAGACTTTATAAGAACGATTCGAGTTGGAGCTAAATTAATCTTACAACGAGATACTCGATGCGGTGTGCAATTTTCTAGCCGTGATCATTAGGTACACCTATTCGGTACATGTCCATATACCAAGCTTGCATACCTAACTTCTACGGAGCAAAAGTGCATATTATGAATAGAAAAAGTTGATGGAGGGCAAGTGTACAACCCCACTTCCAGGATGGAGTTTATGTATATATACGTGTGTGAATGAAAGTGTCTGGAGTGAAAATAATTTTGGAATAATGGACACTGTGTAAACTATACTTTTGTATAATAGTTTGTAAATTACATATGAGAGATAAATTGTACTAGAAAAACTTCACAACAGGGATAGTTTAAGACAATGTTGGCAAAAGTTGAATCCATAACCTTCAGAGAATCATAATCTACTCAACTTCGCTACCCATTTCGGAGAACAAATAAAAATTGTATTTGAATTTTAGATTAGTTTTAACACAATGTGATTACCGGATACTAAAAAGAAATTTAGATTAGAATACAAAAAGAAAAAGTTTAGGGTAAATAATGAAAGCTGAAAAGAGCGGATCCGATGGTGCTGTGGGAGTGATGAAAACACTGTACATAAGACTCTGCTTTTCTAATTCCTCCTCTTTTCTTTTTTTTACTTTGTCCTTTTTTTTAAAAGAATTGTGACGTCATCAAGTCAATTTTTTCATCTTGTCTGCCATGGAAGAGCAAATTAAATGCATGCATTTCTGCTTAGTTCTTAACTACAAATATATCCTAAGCTCATATATATCTTCTTTAACAGATTATAGTTTAATTTATCCTTTTAGTTGAAAAAGAACACATACATATCCATTAGTTGCAAAAAAGTTACACAAAGGCTCTTAAAGTTGAAAACTTAAAAGCTCGTAACTACTAGCTCATTTTGAAACGCTACTTGAGGTAACATTTCAAAATAAGCTATTATTTTAAACTTCCATGTTTCACAAAACAGAGCTTAATAGTTTAAAATAAGCTTTTGCCAAACATAACCTGAGTGTTCTGATATTGTAACCCAATCTGATTATTTCCTACTCCTTTTTTCCCACATAAATCCCAGGGACATAAACCATGAACAACATGAATAATACAGAAGATGCAATATCTGATCTGATCTGAGACCTAGTGTACACGAATGACGACAATCGCAGTTTGCATGGATTGCTAGGAGCCGGAGCACCAACCTGACATGACGGAGAACCTCTCTCGTAGATTCACATTATTCATGTTGTGTATTCTGCGTTTATCTTCACATAATCATAACTCAAGTCGCAGCCCCATGCAACTCCACTTCCTGGACCATCACCTGTATGGATGCAAAAACTATTCAGCACGGGAACCCAGTTTGAATTTTAACCAAAACATAACATTTTTCACGAGTCTGAGAGTTACCAATAGATATGTGAACTTCAACGGTGCCATGAGTTTCCCCAGCCTTCCTCATATAGTTACTGGCCGCAACACTGCAAGTTTAAAGATCAGTGATGATTGAAAGAAAGCGGAAGAGATGGAAAAGTTGGAAAATATATGCCCAAATGCCGAATAGAACGAGCAAATGACAATGACAGATAGCATAGTGGAAACTTAAGTTACGCAAAGCCTAAGGGTCTCCTGCATGGTTTAGTAATTCAAAATAGAATACATATAAGCAATGGATGTCTATGGTAGGTAGTCTCGGTTTCTGCCAGTCATTTCAGAATCAATATGCATGTTTCCGGATATTGGTCGAGTCAAGTAAGTAATTGCTGTTACCTATCAAATGGAAGAGGTTGCCCACCGTCCATAAGCAGAGTATCTCCTAGTGATATTCGGAGTTTATTTGGGTTGAAAGGAATTCCCGCATAGCCAGCAGCACAAGCAATGCGTCCCCAATTTGGATCCCTGCCATAAACGGCTGCCTGAGAAGGAAAGACATTTAATAGAGAGTGAAAATCAGTCGGGGATGTGTTGTAGAACTGCATAAATATGTTGCATGCCTTGGTAAGTGAAGAAGATGCAACTGAACGTGCAACTTTTGCTGCTTCAGCTTCATTTTCTGCTCCAGCTACCCTGACCTGTGTATCCAATTAGATTGTATGAATATGTTGAGCATATATAATATATAAACATAAATGTATAGTCCAACTATCAGCTTAGACCTTTAGTTGAGACGGAACACCGAACACATCCTTTTCAAATTGGCATCATATCAATTGACTAAGTGAACTCATAAAGCAATAGACAAACCATTTCAAATAATTGTTTTTTACTTGACACTTGACAAACACATTTAGTACGACTAGTATCATCAACAATTTAACAAGTGTACAAACCTCAATCAAGCACGTTGCTCCTTCTCCATCCCAAGCTATAGATTTTGCTAGTCCCTGCATTACCTGGAGAATAACCATATTTGTAACGCACAGTAGTCCAAAGGAACAACCGAAGTTTTAGATAAATACCACCGATGTATTAGTTTATGTGTGAGCCGGTGTAACAAAGTAGGGGGGAGGGAAGAAGGGGGGGGGGGG
>NC_044925.1:26742730-26826273 GCF_003576645.1 Ipomoea triloba | reverse complement strand
GGGGGGGGGGGGGGGGGGGGGGCAATGCCATGAAAAATGTAAGAGAAACACTAAGTGCCGGTTCATTACAAAATAAGAAAATAAAAAATGAAAGTATGGGGGCGCAAACTGTGACTCCGTTTCACAAATTCCTATCATTTTAAGTGACAAAGTACTTAGGCCAGTTACTAGTGAGAATTTTACGAGAGCTGGAGAACAGATAAGAATAAATTAGGTGGTAGGTTCACATACAGCATCAAGACACCTCTGTAGGTGGTTTGCCTCGGAGCTATTTAAAGAAGAGATCTTATTGGTCCCGGAGAGCCCACTAGCCAAAGCGATAACAGCATCATTCGTACTGGTATCTCCATCTACCTGTGAAGCATGTGTATCTGGAGAGGTTTAGAATGTTCTATGCAGTTAATAAATGGAAGTAATCCTAATAAGACTTAGGTAAAACATGATAAAATTGGACCAAACAAATATATTTATCCCTAGAAAATTGTAGACACGAAGGGAAATTAACCTTGCAGTTTAAATAAGACTATTAACTGGTATTATTCCTTTGCCAAGTTAAAGTAGAAAAGGCAAAGCTGTTACTTACAGTAATTTGGTTAAAACTTCGGTTAACAGAAACCTGTACCATTCGTCTCCAAACATCACTTGTAACTGAGGCATCAGTAGTAACAACCTGAAATATTTGCATATGTTATATGTAGCAAAGAGGAGGGGGAGAGAGAGAGGAAAAAAAACTATTTTCAGGGCAGTAAGTATGAGACAAAATAGCGTACACCAAGCATTGTTGCCATGTTAGGATGGATCATCCCAGAACCCTTTGCCATGCCACCAACTCTTATACGTGTCCCTCCAACCTAATCAGACATTTCCAGATAGACAATGTCACAGTTTGACCATATATTTTTAGGAAGTAGGAACACATGCATAAACAGAGATACTGGTTTATAAACTTAAGTATTATATGATACCGGACATGGCCACTCAGCCTTCTAGAGGAAGGCATGCTTACCTACGATCAAATCCATGATTTTGAGGGGGCAACCCCAACCAAGTTGGTTAGGCTATTGACTTGATAACCACAAGGTTACAAGTTCAACTCCCAACTGGAGCGGCCTATTGGTCTTCTTGGTTTGAATCGGTCAGCTATGGGAAACCTAGGCTGGTTTACCTCCTTATGGTCCTTTGCTGGCTAGGCTCACAAGGCGGGGTTTACCCAGTGCACACCCTTGGGTAGTGGCTACGGGTTTCCCTCGTCACCCAAAAAAAAAATCCATGATTTTGAGAACTGAATAGTGAATAGCATCAATAACACACACACACACAAATGGGACCCTCTACAACTGTTCTGACAGGTATTAGGTATTGGTAATTTGGCATGGTTATGCTATGGCTTATCCTTATCTTACAAGAACCGTCTTGTCATAAAAACTTAAGTGGAAACTCACATTCAAACACCCAACATACCAAACAATACTTCATCAGAATATGAGCCACAAACAGCTTGGTAATTATTATAGCAAGCACAAAATAAATATATAGAAAATAAATTAATTACTTCCGACTCAATAGCCACACTCTTGCTAACAAGATCGGTGGTAGTTATTGCTACAGCTGCAGAATTTGCCCTGCAAGAGGATGAGAGAGCAGCACATTTAGGACATCAAGGGAAAGCCAAGGTCTAATATGGAAACACAATATCATAACAACGAAAAAAGGGAGTATATAAGGCAAAGAGAAACAAATTATGAAAACATATAATAGTACATATTAAGCAATATTCACGGAGGAATAAGTAAAGCACCCCTCAACACTCGATGACAACAGACTAACTAGCTTTGGGAGTGAGTTCAGAAGGGCCTCCTGCAGATGAAATTAAGCATATAAAAAAATTACGGAAATGCATTTAATGTAGTTTTCGGACTGAAAACATATACCTTCTGTTATCATAAAATGTGACAACATATCAAAGAATTTTCAATGTATTACAAGATACGGGTACTAAGCATTCACCTTCTTTATTCTTCTGCCAATGACTCCGGTGGATTCAATTAACACTTCCTCATTCTTGAGATGAAGTAACTGTCAGATTAAAAGATTTTCATTTGATTCTTGATGGGTTAGAATAAGAATTCTCCTATACTAGAGAATAGAAAAATTGCATACATTAGCTAGAGCAGTTGAGCATTCGATTACATCCTGGTACCCTGCATCACCCTGCAAGCAACTTGTGCAACTCTTAGCTATATATCAATCGAAAGTCCAAGAAAAATTTTAAGATCTTCTGGGGCTGACAAAGTTTGAAGATAAAACTATTTTATTTATAATGTTAATTAAATTGGAAGATGAGAAATTTTATGTAGAATCTGAAGATAAGCACATATCAAAGCAGGGATACTTAAATCAAGCATAAAGCTTTCTAAGTTGAAAAAGCAATTACCGTAGCTGCATTAGCTTGGCCAGCATTTATTAGAACTGCACGAGCCTGAAAATAGATAGTAGCATTCAAACTTTTGTTAGAATATTGCTGATTTTTTGTCATCCTTGATGTTTGATTATAATGAGAACTCATACATACCGTTGGTGATGAATTTAGCGCATTTTTGCAATATACTACAGGAGCAGCTGCTACCACATTTTTAGTAAACGCTCCTGGGATTCATGGTTTCAAGACAATGAAGGCGTTGTGAATTCGTAAGAAATTTTTACTGATAATGTACCATGGAAGACAAAGAAACTAACTTTGAATTTTAAATTGAAAATAAAATAAAATAAAATGATAAATAAACCAATCAAATTGAGATTGGCCACTTGAGGCAGAAAATAACCTGCAGAAATGGCATCTACATCACAAGTGACAAGTGCTAGGTCAGGTTTCTCTCCAAGTGCACGCAATCCACCATACATCCCAGCAGCTTTAAAGCCAATTGCAGCAGCAACGCCTCCTGGAATCTAACAGTTTATAGCATCCTAAATTGCCTATTGATTCATAAATAATATTGCAGGCTCCAACTTAAAGAAAAGCAAACACATAAATAACATAGAACCAGAAAAATGACATTGCCCTTTTATCTACTTCTCTACTGCCAGTCCTATAATCCATACCACTAAAACATCACCAAACTACCTGATTTCATTACTTTAAAATGTATACATCAACTCAACAACCTTAACTTGATAACACAAAAAGACTAGACCTTTGGAAAAAGATGGAGTAGCTCACCTGCTGCCATGGTCCTTCAGGAAGGAGAATCGGAGCAGCTGGAATGTAATTGGACGCCTCTTTTGCAACAGAAGCAACTGCCATTGCCCTTCTGCACTGACCCGGAAACCGATATCTCTGCATTTCATAACTTTCCTTTACACCTCAAGCATTCACCAAAAGAAGAAGAAAAAAAAATCTTTTTTTTCTTGAAGATATGGAGAAAGAATAAATAAAACAAATTTTTACCCTTTGTTTCACAAAAAAGCCTAGACTAGAACGTATTAAACAGTGTAATCAAGAAAAGAAACCGAGAAACTTTTTTGTGACATACGAATGAGGCAATGAAATACATTGAATGTATGGAATTGGAGAGAAAGAAGTAACCTTTTGCGAAGTGAGCCCCGAGGATTTGAGAGAGACAAGGTGAGGAATACATGCCGACATTTTTTGGGTTCCAATTTAGTAGGGTTTTAGCCTGAGGTTTAGCAGAGGACAAAGGTAACTAGGTAAGTAGAAGGAGAGGATCTTCTACTCAAATTCAGGGGCAGATTCAAAAATTTTGCTGAGTGGGGGCGAACTTCAAATAAATTCAAAAATGTCAATGATAAAATATCAAACACCGATAATATGATTTAAATATGAAATGCATTATAAATTACAATACAATGTTTATCATTAATCAATCCTGCTACATTACAATTTTACTAATTCAAACTTCAAGCAGTGGACTAATAACATATTGAAATTTGAAATTTTGGAATCATAGCATACAACATACTGGAATAGTGGGCTAATCATTAAACCAATAAACCATATGGATTATGGAGTACTTAATTTACAGATAATATACACAAAATACAGACAATATACTTAGAATAATCTTTTTGGGGCTATATGTATATATACAGCATACTGATACTGGAATACTTGACCAAAAAATCATATGGATTATGGAGTATTTAATTTACATACAATATACACAGAATACAAACAATATACACAAAATAATTTTTTGGGGGATGTATGTATATATACAGCATACTGATACAGTGATACTGGAATAGTGGACTAATCATTAAACTAATAAATTGGATTATGGAATACTTAATTTACAGACAATATATAGCCCCAAAACGGGGCTGTATAATTTTTGGCCCAGATCAAGTCAGATTTTATGCATGAGCCTACAATTGGTCTAGCATGGCTAAAGCCTTTTCAAAAGCCTACTTAGTATGTAGGTCATTAAAAAGGTTCCAAACTAAGTCGAACCAACCTACATGTTAAGCTTTTTTTTTTTTTTATAGCATACGTATCTGTAAAAATTTAAAAAATATACATAATACAAAACTAATACATAACTACACAAGTAATCACCATAATGCAAACAAATTAGCAATGTTTATAACAAGA
This sequence comes from Ipomoea triloba, assembly GCF_003576645.1. NCBI lineage: Eukaryota > Viridiplantae > Streptophyta > Magnoliopsida > Solanales > Convolvulaceae > Ipomoea > Ipomoea triloba. Next base: position 26,821,664 of record NC_044925.1, on the reverse strand, counting down.
AGTTAACATATTGACAACATCTCCATGGGTGAAATGTTGCTATGGGAGTGAAAATGTGAAATATATAACTATTTACATTAAAAATACAAAAAGAAAAAGATAAAAAGAATACAATATTAATGGAGTGGACAAAATCATGTAAAACATTGCAAATGCTCTTTCTAAGAAGGCATTTCTCAAAGTGTCATGATCAGCTATTGATAATGCTTAATGCATATAATCAGTTACACAGAATAAAACATTACTTTATTCAGACTTACTGTGATTGGTCCTAAAAAAAAATCCAATAGTAAAGGCATACCCAACTAATATACTAACATATTGGTCCGTAGCCGCCGCAAAAGGCCGCAGCTCGTAGCAAAGGGTCGCGACCTGCTACACTGCCTAGTGTCTACCCGGCTACCGAACTACAACACTGCTAGACTGGAAGACATACCTATCACTGCCAGTCGGTCACCGCCTCGCCGGAAGTTGTTGCCGCTAACGCCCGTCGCCAATCGAAGAGTTGTCGCAACTCGCAGCCGCAAGAGTCAGGAGAAATGAGATAAATGACTTATACCAATTAGAAAGGGGAATCCTGGGGTTTAGGTTTGGTAGCGAAGCTTCTCACATGTAAAACGTGCAGATTAATTACCAGTATTTGATCTTGTCAAAGCCCATAATGAAGAAGCCTAAGGTGTCAAGTTTATAGCTTTAGGTGTGTAAAATTGAAATTTAAGGTGCATAACTCTAAAATTTAGGTGCATACGTGCGTATATTTAAAGCTGCATTGTTTAAGCGTAAAGTGCCTCACTTTATAGTTTAAGGTATATCAGTAATTAGTTTAACTCTTAAGGTGCGTATATTTAAAATTTACTGTGCGTAAGTTTATAGTTCAAGGTGCGTATGTTTATAGCTTAAGATGCGTCACTTTCTAGTTTAATATGCATTAGTTTAACATTTAAGGTGCGTACATTTAAAGCTTAAAGTGCATTATTTCTATTTTCCAGCTTAACATGCATAATTTCGAAGCGTAAGGTGCATTAGTTCGAGACACTTGATAATTTGCATCGATGTTACCATGAAACACGTTTTTAATAATAAAAAACATTCCTTCAATTTGAGCCATTGATTTATAGATTAACGGTTCAGATCTCACCTCATAGATATACATTAGTCTATTTAGTTTATTAGCCTTCAAAAATAGACTTAAGCTTGATCTTTTTACTAAGCAAGTCATAGACCATTATAAAGGGGTCTAACCTATTTCCATCTCTAATTGCCTCCATGCAAGATCTGTCTCTGGTTCTAGGATTCATCAATCAAACCTTCAAGAACACTATGTTTTTTACCACTAAAGTTGGTCATGGGACATCATCTAATCATATCATTGAATCAAAATATGTAGAATAATGTTGAATCAAAGCTTAGAGAAGCACTTTGCATGCCCTATGAATCTATGATATCCCAAATGACTGTAGTTTGAAAATGAAGTGTATTTTTAAATGTGAATATGTGTGTGATTTAAGTGGGAAGAACTTGATTCGTATTAAGTAAAGTTTTGTAGTTTAAACTTTCCAAATGAATCAATAGGTTATAGGAATGCGGATAGCAATTAAATGTTAGATTGTTAGAAAGCCAATGAGGCTATGCAAATATCATTGTTTAGTGTGTTTTTGTAGTGAAATTAGGCCTAAGAGAAGAGGCGAGAGAATGATAAATTACTTTAATACTTATAACTCGAACATAATTATTATAGCGTGTACCATTAATATAAAATTCATTTTTAGTATATTGAATGTTTATTTTTATTAAATTGAATATTCATGTTTAAAACATTCAGTACATGTGATCCACAATATGGACCAATAATTTGCCGGTCAAACACCAAGTAAACAGAAAGTCAATAGTAGCAACAAAATAATTTTCGAAAGATATACATGGTTGTTTTCAAAGTTGACAATCATAGGTGAAACTGTCACAATCCTCGGAGGACCAATACTAGTATTTCCTCTTTATTTTTACATTTTTAGAAAATATGAATATCATATCTTGAAGAAGAAAATTATACAATTTCAACAACAAAATAATAAAAATTAAAATTAAAATAAAAATAAAAATTGTACCAACTACTATAAATAGAAGGGACAACACCATTTTTATAAGCAGAATGGAAGTCATTGACATTGTGTCTTGAACTTAAATTGATGCAAAAGAATATCTCTTAGTGTATATGTAGTCTTCAACCAAAACAATACTCAGATAGTCAGATCAGCAAATATGAAATATGATCAAAATCACTAGTGTACAACAATTGTGTGAATTGCCATTTGGCCATTCTGGGTGTAAGAACTATCTTTTCAATGAAACTAACAGATATCTGTTGCGTGAAGTCACGAGCTCAATGTCCGCACATTCAAAGGCGAACCTAGGGAAGAAGCATAAGTGCGGAGATGAACTAAGTAATGTATAAAATCAGCTGACCAGTTTCTTCAAGACAGCTTCAGCTCGTTGCTCGAATTTAGGCAGTGCCCAATCGTGCTGCACTATATCTAAATTGTCCTTTTCTGCACCCAAGCTCTGAACAAAAAGAGGGCAAAGATGAGAAATTCATTAGTATTCGGGAACACACCTCAGGTAATGTATAAGTAAATCTATTTACATTTTACTGCATTTTAAAGACAATGATGATATTCTCAATCTCCCGAGTCACTATGCATAGGATGTCATAATCATCCCAATTATTGGTTGAATTTGTTATACTCAGTCCACAGCCAATTTATATACCATGTAGTCACTAATGCAAGAGTGCGACCAGTTTAATCCCAATGTACACAGGTTGGCTGGGATAGAAAACCAAAGAATACAACACTGGACACTAATTATTCCTAAATGACAATAGCTCAAGAATTGATAGAAAGCCTTGTCTAAGTGGCTTAAGAAGTACTCAGTTTTCAGAGTTTAAGGGGCAAGAATAAGAATTTTTTAATGTAGTATATCAATTCAGTGAATGATTGGAATAAAAAATCAATGGATGAGAACCCACCTTTGAGGGGTCAAAACCAAATCCACTCATTTGCATCATGCGTTGGGTATCATCTGTAGCTGCAAGAAGGGATGGTGTCAATAATCAAACTTACAATTTGCAAAAATTGATATATCTCAATCTAGATAACAATTACCATTTTCCTCTCCCAGAATGAGACTAAACAAGCCTCTCAATCCAAAAAGATTAAGGAAGTACCTGAAAGCATAGCAAATCTTATTGAAAAATTGAGTGTGGTTCTATGTAATATGTGCAGATGCCCTAAACTTCATCAAAAGAAAGAACAATCGGGGGGAGTAAATGAGCAATACCATGAACGGCTGCTAACATAGCTGACGTCAACGGTACTCAAGTCGATTCCATTTTGCAACATTGATCTGAACCTCTGAGTTAATGGAAATGGTATTTTTGCTGAAAAGAGTGGCATCCATATATTTAGAATAGATATTAGATAACATCAGAACAAAAAGCAATGTGAAATACCACATATTGGTCACACTACTACTCATCAAGCTGAGATAGAGTGCATCAACAACAAAGTTTAAGGATTCAATTCTATCACTGACTAAAAAGGAAATTAAAGAAATGCAAACCTGCTACAAACCCAGAGAAGAAGAAGTTAACCCATGCAAAAGTAAGGGTCTGCACAAGAACAGAACTTGTTAGATTCCAATCCCAGCAATGTTAACAGTCCAGGGAAATTAGGTACAATTATGCTAAAAAAAACCTGAGGTATGATCATTGACAGATTTTTCTTCATCATATCCATAGCCATGTTGGGATCAGAAAGCATTTGTGCCTGTGGATTCTGAGCCTGCCCTTTAGGAACAAAGAGTAACCCATTTTCCTGCATTCTCAAACAACATAGGGCTTTTAGTCCTTTCACTAACTACTGTCAACAGATGAACAGAATGGTTTTCTCTGCATGGTATGAAGTATAAACTTAGATTCCCCCATTTAACCTGAAAATACAATTTCAATTCCTAAGAACATAAATGTTATCAATTAGCCAGCTAGTTAATGCTCCGTAATAATTAGCCGGCTTTCAGTTGTACTAACCGACTGAACACATGATCATCAATTCATTACTGATTTTCAATTATACATTTTACTGATTTCTACCACTGTTATAATTAACAGCTGCATTATCAATTAATCAATTAATTATTCCTACTATAGTACTATCTACTATCAGTTTTCAGAATAAATCAATATTGATTGAGCTTGATAACACAACTATTCTGGCATTATACTCAATAGTTACATTCTAGCCCTTCCCCTTACTGTCGCCTGTTATTTTCTGGTAGTCCTCTCTCTCTGTTCAATTCAAAGTTGAACCCACAAAATTCGCAATAAATTCTAACACTGAACTAAAGTTTCCAGCTTTGAGCAGATAAACATCAAAGCAATAACATATCAGACATTGCTTACGAGTATGATTACCTCATTGCTGTAATAAAACTTCCGTGCTCTAAAAGACTTCGCGGGAATCAAATTACCACTGGCTCTCAAATTCCTTGCCCTAATTATCACCTGCCTAAACAAAACCGCAGAAATAAATAAACAATAATTACAAATAAATAAATCAATCAATCAATCAATCAAATCCTACAGAGAGAGAGAGGGAGATAGTAAGATAAAAACCCTTCTTTGACGATTTTAGCATCGGGTAGCTGAGAAGATGAGCGCATAAGCTTGGAGACGAAATAGCGGAGGATTCCGATGAGTACCATCACCACCGATAGCGGTATCAGCACCCAGTCTCTGATTGCAGTGTCCAATACCAAATCTTCCGCCATCTCTTTCCCACTATCTCTCTGCTTCTGTGGAATTCAGAATCTCGGATTCTCAATTCTCGTATGTAGTGGGCATTGGGAAATCAGATGATTCGGGTAATCGGGTCCCAGATCTCAGGATTTCAACAAGTCAACAACGTTTCTATATGGGCCTAAAATGCACCTATATTTCAGTTGGGCTGGTCGTTGAACCAACATGCTTCCTATATATGGAAATGAGAATATGAAAATATAGTAAAATAGTGGTTATATCGTGAACTATGCATAATGCATGATCCATTATGCACATTATGAACCTTAGTTTTGATATAATTTACGTAAAAAACTGTTGGGAAAATCACACTTTTTTCTTACTTTTTTTTTTTTTTAATGTTTACAATATTCCATATTATATCAATGTGATTTGATGATTTTATTGAGACTGAGTATAACAATATTGAGCGAAATAAAAAATAGTAATATTATTGATTAAGACGTGAAGCCCAAGAAAATATATGTACAAAGCGCAAAAGTATTGGTCCAATAAATGACGGTCCAAATAATAAATGAATAAATAATAGGGGACCAATAAATAAATAAAGAATTCATGGGCTAATAAATAAATAAGAAATAATTACCCAACTATATTGTCACTAAGACCCGAACTTTGGCATATCAACAATAGGAGGAAGACTTGACCACTAGGCTAAGGAGTGGATCGTGATCTAAGAGATGATCTGCTTGGACCAGACCCTCCTCTTTTATACTATTGATGTATTCCTTGGCACCCTCCACGTGTACGGCATCAAGATGGTGCCAACTCCCCACCAGACACGTGTCTCACGTATTCTCGCCACGACAGCCCTCAACATCTACATACCCAGAGTCTTCAGTTAAATCTTGAGGAATAGGGTAAAAATACACGATACATGACCTGCGCCATACCCGCGAATATAGCGGGGACACGCACCCGAGCGCCTAGGGCAGCGGAGCGTCCCGCCGCCACCGCGCAAAGCACGGTCATCGCGCCTGGCTGGTAATTTATCATTCTTCATAGGGTCATAATGATACATCCTTCATCCCATTTGGGATGATTTCTTCTTATTTCCCTTTATTAAGATCCACGCATAAATGTAAATATTCGAACCCAAATATTTATTTACTCAAAATTTTAACAAAGGACTAGGACTAAATTGGGTCTCGGTCCACCCACATTCGCTTCAAGAGGCACGGGAGCTGGCTTAGGGAGAATTGTCACTTAGAGCTCACTTGCCACTTGAACTACCCCATTAAATTTATAATGTAGTACACAAATAGTTAATACCGTTCCACGTGCTACTAGACCACAATAGCCTAAGAGCAGGTACAATTACTACTGCACGAAGTGCATCACCCATTAGCGCATTTTCATTTTCTTAATTTTTTAGTCCCTATCAGAACAATCACAGACTACGAAAAACTATGGCGCAGATGCTAAGGCTACGCCCTCCTACCCAAACGCCGGCCAATGCCCATCGCCGCCGCAACTCGTCGTCGGCCAGGTCCGAGTTCACTCGTTATCACCTCCCTACCTCGACTCAGTCTTCGGAAGTCAACCACAGTTGGACTAACCTAACACACAACCTCAAGTGCAGCGGCAGGTTTTCTTGCCTCTTCTCCGACAACCGCAAAGAGGTAGAAATTTCGAAACCTATCCGTACAATTTGTTTATTTTTCTTCGAAATTAATAAATTTCGTTTGTCGTAGAAATGATATTGAGCTTTTTTCGTTTGGATATTTGAAGGATTATCAATTAATTGCAGAATAATCAGTTAGTTTGTGTTTTGTTGATTGAATAAAACCTTTTGAATGTCTTATGACCAATATACGGTAATTTGTGAGATAGGATATTCATTTTGATGTCATTTCTAGCATATACTCAGCTCTGCTCAGCCTTGGTCTCAATCTGGTAAGAGTTGGCTAGACATTCATGGTCTAGACTCTAGAACTTGGGTAAAACTTTAATCTACATTGGAAAATGACAAGAGAAAAACTTTATTTATTTATTTATTAGAAACTGAAAAGAAAATGATATGTGTAAAGGGTATGGTTTGCTTTTTGAGATGATATTGGAGGCTTGTAGCTTGACAATGTATTAGGAAGTAATTAGCGTGCAAATTCTAGGTCAAGTGCTTGACCTAAGCTACTCGTTAGTAATCATAAGAGAATGCACCATGAAAGTTTAAAAGCAATTGCCAAGGACCAAATTGGTGATCCTTCCAAAGCAACAAGTTGAAGTTTGCTTACTCTCGGAATTACTGTCATTGTTCAGCTTGCCTATGTTTCTCTTCCATAGTTGTCCTTTCCTCATCCAGATTTGAATGAGGAGATCACATTATTGCACGGTCAAATCCAATCATGTTGAACATCCAATAACCGAGTTGCTAAGTTCAAGTTATTAATGAAATAATCCAACAATGAGCTTGGGATGTACTTGCCCATCACCCGTCAAGCTGCCCTTTCAAAAGTAACGCTTACAGTCAGGAAAACTTGTGAAATTAATACTCCGTAATACTCTTCCGTGCTTAGATTAGAAGCATGGGTGGTCTGACTATTGATGAGATAGATATTCATATTTCAAACAGTAATTCCTTGGTTGAAACAAGAGACTGATGGAAGTATATTGGAAATTGTTTCCATATATGCCACAAAGAAAATTCAAGCAATCTTCTTTTGTAATGTTAAAAGCTTGACAAGTTGGCTATATGAAGATTTAGATGCCACATTATACTGAATGGAGCTTTTAATGCCTGAGTTATGGCTGTACTTTTACTCATGCGGCCTGCCCCACTGCTGTTATTCTTTGATTATTTACATCTTGGATTTTGTACTTATAGGAACAGGCCAGGAAAGCATTGGAAAATGCACTTGGTGGAAAGAAAACTGATTTTGAGAAATGGGACAAAGAAATTAAGAGACGGGAAGAAGCAGGCGGAGGTGGCAATTCTGGCGGGGGTGGTTGGTTTAGATGGTTTGGCTGTTCTGGTGATGGTGACCATTTCTGGCAAGAAGCAAAACAAGCAAGCTTGACAATTTTAGGTATTATTGCCATGGTGAGGACCCGTAAAACCTTTTCCTATACCGCAATTAATATGAATACTTCCCTACTTCCATAGTAACTCAGGCCTCGATTCCCATTTCCATTTTGCAGTACTTGATAGTTGCTAAAGGTGATGTGATGCTCGCTGTAATATTCAATCCATTGTTGTACACTTTGCGAGGAGCAAGGAACGGGCTCAGGTTTGTAACAGCTCAGGTTATGAACAAGGTAAGTCCAACTCCCCAAGCCAATTTCGATAGTACTCCTAAATATGAAGCCCCCGCCCATACTTCTGCTAAAGAGAGTGCATTGAGAAAATGGGGCAGTGATTAATGTCAAAGGCAAAATTCAAAGCACAAGCTATGTTCAACTCTCAGTCTCAGATTTCATAGCAATTCAAGTTGTAGCTTGCTTCCCTTTCCAGATCTTAGTTCTTTTTGCAGAGCCTATAATTGTCTTTTGATAATGTAGCAAAAATGCTTGGTTGAAGGCTTGAAGCATATTGTTTTAATTTTTTTTTCAACTTGAATTGAGGGCTAAGTATGATGTTGTAGAGGATGATTAAAAATAATTGATATTTTTAAAAAAAAATTATTCAAAGTTCCCATAATCCCCTACCTATAGTTGCACTATTCATGGATAGAGCATACTTGAGTTGTTTTCCTCTTTTATAACAGGAAAAGAGTTGTTTTCGAAAAAAAAAAAAGGGAAAAGAGGAAAAGGAAAATTAATATTATCCTTTGCTTTTTTTTTTCTTTTTTTTTTTCTTGGTTTGGATAACGAGGGAAACTCGTAGCTAGTGTTGCAAAAATAGGCAATAGGTGCCAGCCGGCCGCTTAGATTATCATTGTAATCGGTGGTCTAGGGAGTTGATTAGCTATTGTTCATTTTTTTTTTTAATGGGAAAACGATGTCGTTTGTAGCGAAATAACTCTAAATCATTTAAACCTAGGTGTTTTTTTTGTATTAACTATTAACGTATTAAATAGTTTATAAGGATCAAGTCTTTAAAAAAATAAATAAATTTTAAACATTTTTTTAAAAGAAAAACACACACTAAGGTGCCCAAGGAGTGCTTAATGATTTTTTCAATCATGCTAGTAGCTATTGTGTGAATGAGTGTGTACACTGTGTAAACTCATACCATGAACTACATTCAATTGAAAGGGTGTTGACAAGAACTGAACTCATAACATTTTAGTACAAGAATCATGTTTTACCCACCTGATTATAAACCACCTTTTAGAAGCAATATTATCTTTTTTCTTTTGTCAAGAGAGCACAAGTATTAACTTTATAATAAATATAAATATGTTTTAATGGATAAATCAAATTTCTACCTACCAATTCTTTAATTTTCTCTAAAATAAAACTTCTAAAGGTCTCATTTCTTATATCTTCGTTAATTTTAGTGTTAAACTTATATTACTACAAATGTGAAACTGTGAAGGGGGGCATTTTTGTCAATTTATTGTAGGGAGTAGCAGAACACACATGGTGGCCATTGACGTCATGTATTGTATGTACAGTTGCCAACTTGAAAGCAACAAATTAAGTAAAGCTCTGCTGCACCAAATTCAAAGCTAACGGTCACCAGAAAAGTTGTGTGTTCACAAACACAATCATCATTATGTGGGAATATAAAAATCAATTTATTTATTTATTTTGATAGCTAATCCCAATCGAGGTCAGGAACATTATAGAAGAAAGTAAATAAAAAATTAAAGCACTTTTAGCAGCACTACAAGAAGATGTAATAGTACACAAACTAGCTCTGTTCAGCTGTCGCGTGATTCACATGGCAAGCTCTTAACGAAGGAGTGAGGCGATCGTTCAACTACTTGCAAATCACGTCAGTCGATTCTTTTTATTAGACACGATTATTGAGATAATGAATTATTAAGTCGTTTGAAATGTCATAAATTTCGTCTTGAGAATTTAATAATACACGTACTATCCCTGCTCAGCTGCCGCATAATCCACATGACAAGCTCTTAATGAAGGAGTGAGGCGATCGTTCAACGACTCGCAAATTACATTAATCGTTCTTTTTATTATACCCGGTTATTGAAATAATGACGTGTTATTAAGTAATTTGAAATGTACTACATCAAGTGGTACCTGATTAAAGAATTTTAACAAATCACAATTGATTAGGTTTGTATAAACTTTTTATTGCCAATAATAATAAGAATGGAGCATGGAATACTTATTATGAACGTACCGCCATTCACGCCTGCAGATTGAAGTCAGGGAGTGATCTTCACGATCTCACCGCCATCTTTCTCTCTCTCATCTCCAATTTCCATTCCAATCCCCGGATCACCACAAGACCTTTTCTTTTGCACCTCAACTTTCTCAAACAAATCAACCAACCAAACCTTCCCTTTCCCTTTTCCTCTCTTATTTCTCTTCTTGCTATTTCGCCATTGGATTCTTTTTCACAATTTTCCCCAAAGAACCAACTCTTATGTTACCCAATTCTGCATCCCTTTAAATAAAGTTTGATTCTTTTTAGGAACCCTCTCTCTGTCTCTGCCTGTTTGTGTGTTTACGTGATTCTTGATTTGGCTTTGTGCTTTTTTCGCTTTGTCATGTCAGATATATATATTGAGTAGAAGAGGGCTTGTTTTTATCCTGTGGGTGTGATTGGGCTTGAGAAAAGATGGGGTTTGATGAGAAGAAAGGGGAGGATAAGAAGGAGGCTACTGCAGTTTCAGAGACTAATAAAGTTGCAGATTCAGATGCTGAGACTGACAATGAAGGAGGTGGAGGGAGGCCGATGAGTGAGAGCTCCTTTTACACTACTGAGGAGGAGGAGGATGAGGACACTGCAAATAAGATTCAGTTGGGGCCTCAAGTTACTCTCAAAGAACAGTTTGAGAAAGACAAGGTGTTTGTTGTTTTGCCTGGGTTAATTGCATTTCTGTTGTTTTTTTTTTTTTTTTTTTCTGCTTTTCCCTGAGCTTTCCTGGTTCTTTTTTGAAGGATGATGAGAGCTTGAGAAGGTGGAAGGAGCAACTTCTTGGGAGTGTGGATATCAATGCTGTTGGAGGTATAATTTCTGTCCCTTTTGTTGCAGTTTTTTTGTTTTGTTTTTTTTTTTTTTTCCTTCTTTCCGTGCCCAGAAAACCCGCCGTCACTATCCAAGGTAAATCCTGTCCTAGGTTGCCTATAACTGGCCGGCTCAAATTAAGAAGACCAATAGACCAGTCTTGCTTGGAGAGCCTAACTTGTGACCTTGTGACTAAGTAAATATTCTGACCAACTTGCATGGGATTGCCTCATTTGAAACAACCAAACATTTTCTACTCTTTGAAACAGTTTTAGGTTGATGATTAGTATGGAACTTTGGGGCTATGGACAGAATTGGATCTCTATTAATTCCTTAGCTTTCTCAAGATTGTGTTTTCAAACAATTATCAAAGGTTGCTTTCTTTTGTTTGTCCATGTAAACCAACATTGTCATATAAGCCATTACTCATTTGCAGCATAGGCTGCAGGAAGTTTGGGTAAATACCATGATTAGAATGCAGATCTTTGAGTTCTTGGCTAATATTAAGATAGAACTTCTTGAAGTTCTGGGAAATAGGGAAACTAAAATTATAGACTTTTTGCTGAACTTCATTAAATGATGTTAGGAACTCTGATAAACTTGTAACTGTCTCCAAATTGCCAGTGCTAAATGCTAATCTTGTTTCAACGAATTTCCTACTTCATTGCAATACATAATCCTCGAATTGCGGAATAGAGTTAAGAATAGCATCTGAACCAGTCTATGCTCTTCAGAATTTGCAGAACAGGTAGCCAATTGCCATGATATTCATTTTATACGAGGATTCGAGTATAGTCTTAACAATTGATGCTGTGGCACAATTGATGATAAACATAGGAGAGAATATGGTATAGGCATGTCAAGTATAGATCAAAGGATGTCCCGGTTTGGAGTGGCAATGTGGTATCATTAGGAGCTAGATTAGGCTAAAATTAGCTCGGATAGATGGTGATTTAGATGGTGATATGAAAGTGAAGTGCTAGAGCAAGTTGCTATCCCCGAGCTAGCTAATAAGATCAGCTGGATGGAGGGATAAAATCCATATAGATAAGCAGTAAGGCTTACTTGAGTTACTCGGCTTGTGAGGTCTGTCTAACTGAACCATGTGTGTTGTTAAATTGCAGAATCTCTGGAAGCAGAAGTGAAGATACTGAGCCTTTCCATTCTATCTCCTGGTAGATCTGAAATCGTTCTCCCAATCCCCAGGGATGGAAATCCTCCTAGCCCGTGGTTCACATTGAAAGAAGGGAGCCGTTACAGCCTTAAATTTGCATTCCAGGTCAGCAATAACATAGTTTCTGGTCTGAAATACACAAACACAGTATGGAAAACTGGCATGAAAGGTACTGCTTCTCCCATCTTTCTTCGTTTATTTATGCATACTGCCATTTCAAGCTGAACACACTGCTCTCGACTTCTCAATTAAACCGTTCCTTTTCTTGAACTCGTTTCAGTGGATGGATCAAAAGAAATGATCGGGACCTTTAGTCCTCAACTGGAGCCTTATACTCATGAAATGCCAGAAGAGACAACGCCCTCTGGGATGTTTGCTCGAGGATCATACTCCGCGAGGACAAAGGTATATCCTTCATAAATATAATATAAACAGAAATGCGCAGTCCAACTATCAGCTTAGGCTTTTAGTTGAGATGGAGTACATGCTTCAATTTGGTATCAAAGGTCATGGGTTCGAACTGATATATACATTTATTCATTTCTCCTATGAATACACTTCAAATCGTTTCCAGTGGTTAGCTGCAGAATCATCAAATTTATTTACTTTCTCGCGTTTTCTGTCTTCAATCCTGCAGTTCCTTGACGACGATAATAAGTGTCACCTGGAGATCAACTATACATTTGAAATCAAGAAAGAATGGGCTGCAACAGAGTAATCTTGAACATTGTTACCTGGGATGTTTCTTTTTGTTCATCATTAGTTAATTATGTTTGTCTTTTCCACTGTTTTTTTTTTTCTGGAGAGGAAAGGGGAAAACTCCTGCTGCACTTGATAGGAGTGGTAGAACTTAAATAGCAAGTTAGATTCTTTGTTTTTTTTTTTTTTTTTTGTTTTGTTCAATAAAGTTGAGATTTGGACCATTACATTTTGGAATGTCTTTGGGTTTTGTGTATTTACTTCTGTATGTTTTCTCTATTTATTTTTATGGATTACTGGTGGTGAATTGGTTTATTTTACCCAAAATTAATAAGGAATTTACTTATTATTCAATAAAAGGATAACACATAATTGCAAGAATTTCTGATCCAATTAAAAATTGCTTTTAGTGCAATACTTGGAATTCCAAGTGACCATGAATGTGATACTGTGGTGGATTGTTAGGCATCCCCACCACATCTGCCATGGTGGGGACCACGGATAGATGTACCACCGCTTCTTGTGATATGAAATTACAGAGATTTATTTGTACGAGCTTAACTCACTAGTTCAGTATGTAATATTTGAAAAAAAAGCCCATGACAATTTGGAAATTATGTCTAAAGTGGACAGATCTCCTGTGCGTGTTGAGCTATTGAGACACCATAATTTACGTTTTCTTAGATGCTTTCACGGTCGGTAATAATTCATGATTGTTTGGTTGGTCAGAGTGAATAAATTCACAAGGAAACTATTTCAATAAATATCAGTGTTAATGATTCATGATTGTTTGGTTGGTCAGAATGAGTAAATTCACAAGGAAACCATTTCAAGAACGTAGTACAACCATAATTCAAAGGTGAGTATAGATTTCCTAGTAAAATATCCTAAAAAATGAAAGCACAACCACATTTCTAGTGAGTAAAATCCTTACGGATTTTCTTTAAGACCACAAAAAAAAAAAAAAAAAAAAGAAGAAGAAGAAGAAGAAAAACCACAATCACTAACTCATCAATGGTTGCTTGGTTTTTCTATATTTTATTTTACTTTTATTATTTAAAAACCTATTTCCCTAATATTAATATTTGATTCAATACTTCCAAATGAAACATTTAGTGAAAAAAACTATGCCAATTATCAAACTTACAAGATCAAGAATTCATCATATACATAACATGATAAATCAATTTAATTTAATTAATTAAATTAATTTTGTACGGAGTAATAGTGATGATTGCACGATTTTGAATTGTTTAGTTATTTAATTACAATTTTTTGAATTTTTGATGACCTAATTATAATTTTATTCCTATATGATAGTAAACAAGAATGCAAGTAGCATATAGTATAGTAAAATCACATTTATTCAACATTGGCAACCGCACTACAAAAAGTGTTATAAGTCAAATTTAGAAAGCCATACCTTGATGCAGACACAAACCCACCATTAGAAAAAAGTAAGTATAAAGCTATGACTTGGAAAATATCACCTAATATTATATTATGAATTGAGTCTATATTCTCTCAAAAAAAAAAATTGAATTGAGCCTATATTTGTTTAATTAAAATTAAATGTCTATTATCTTTATCTGACATTTTATACTTTGTTATAATTGCATTATTTGCAAATGAGAGAACAATTAAAATGGTTCAATATCTTTTAAAGTACTATTTAAATGAATTTATTGCAGTTGGAATGATTGTTATAAAGATTTGAATTGATGGTAAATTAAAGCTCTTATTAAAGGATACAATTGTAGTGATTAACATTCTAATATCCGAACCCCTACGACCCTACTACTTGGAACAAGAATTAAGTAGTACATTCTAGACATCTCCGATCCGATTGGTTTATAGGTGATAGATTATGAACAATAACACATGATTGAGCATGCTATCAGTTGCAGCATGAGAGTTTTAGATAACCAAATGTGTTGAGCTCCTTGGGTACTAGACACTAATCCTCATATCTAATGAATAGTTGAATCACAGTGATTTATCTTTGATGGTTTTGTTGGAACTGAGTCCTCCATAAACCATGTACAGAAGTATAGAATTGAGTAGGAAAATAGTAGTATTATTGTTCAAAGCGTTAGGTCCAAAAGAGTGCATACAAAGTCTGAGATACTGACCCAAAACGACAACCCAAATAATAAATAAATAATACAAACCCTAGTGTATAGGTTGAAGGTGAGGAACTCATACTACTAGACCAGGAGGAATAAGTGACCCAAGAGGTGATCTCTTCGATAGGAAATAAGGGTGCCTATTTATAGAGTGGAGGTACTTGCGGATAGTTGACAAATGTATGACATCGGCTAGTCTAAATAGAACATCTTGTCTTTTAATCTAAACGAGAGATTGTGGGTTTAATATCTCTTCATAGTGCCATTTATAATTAGCTTAGCTTCCTTCTAGTCAAATATATTTTCATTATTTTTATTAGGCTAACATCTTACCCGATAGATCCCCGGCTTGAACGGTCGGATCCGAGTCCAATATCATCATCAATCTCTATAGTATCTTGTGATAAGGAAATTTCCCCTTTTTTATATTAACAACGGGAGGCCTCTCATTCCAACTACCAACACATGTTGGAATCTACTTGGGGTCAGAAAATGAGAAAAACAAAGGGAATTGGTGACAGCAACGACCTTGTTTTTATAATGAGTTGCCACATGGTTGTACACTGTGGTGGAATATTGGGTTCTTTTTTTTGGTGGCAAGCACAAATTAGCTTTAATTTGATTCTTCTCCATAGACAATCCATCCATCCCTTGCTAGTCTGCCATGGAAGGAGATATGAAGAGCGTGATGAAGCATTGGATGGAAGGAGAGATCACCATCTTCATCAAGGTATGGCTCTCCATATACCTCTCTCTCTCCTACTGTTTCTTGGCTGCAAAAATGGCTCCCATTGGCCTTCCCAGGCTGCTGCTTTTCCTCCCTGTAATCTCTCTCTTTCTCCTCCTCCCTCTCGCCCTCCACTCCGTCCATCTCTGCGGCACCACCGCCTTCTTCATCTCCTGGCTCGCCAACTTCAAGCTCCTCATGCTTGCCTTCAATGGCGGCCCTCTCTCTCTCCCCTCTCTCTCCTTCCCCCGTTTCCTCGTCCTCGCCTGCCTCCCCATCAAAATCCACCAAAAACACGCACAAGATTCTTCAAACAACACTCATTCTGTTTCAGGCCAGCACAGACCGCTCAGTTGGTTTTTAAATGGTAAGTTATTGGTAAAAACACATGATCGAGTCCTGACAGACACAACACAGCAGAAGTATCAGGATCTAGTCCAGATAGACACAATACAGAAGCACCAGACACGGATCCTCTCACCTAATGAGGTGTTGAGTTATGGAGAGAAACCGTCTATGGAAATCTCTGAGAATCGCCAGAAATCTGCTGTGAGTTATGCGGTGAAGGGAGTTTTGATGGGTTTGATCATCAGAATATATGATTATAGTGATAGCATAAACCCTACAGTTATATTGATTATATACTGTTTACATATATATCTTTGCCTGGAGATAATTCTCGCCATTGTTGCCGCTCTGGCTCGCGCCGTTCTGGGCTTAGAGCTGGAGCCGCAGTTCAACGAGCCATATCTTTCCGCTTCTTTACAGGATTTCTGGGGAAGACGATGGAACCTCATGGTAAACCGTATCCTGCGTCCCACCGTATACAATCCCGTCCTTGGCGTCTCGGCCAAGTATTTGGGCCGTAAGTGGGCCACGTTCCCTGCCGTTATGGCCACGTTCGTGGTATCAGGCCTAATGCACGAGCTGATTTTTTTCTACTTGGGCCGCGCCAGGCCCACTTGGGAGATCACGTGGTTCTTTTTGCTCCACGGGGCGTGCGTGGCGGTCGAGGTCGCAATGAAGAAAGCGCTGAAGGGCAGGTGCCGATTGCCGGGAATACTTGGGACGATCCTGACCGTTGGATTCGTTATGCTCACCGGCTTTTGGCTGTTCTTCCCGCAACTGTTGCGGTGTGAAGCCGATGTTAAGGCGTTTGCGGAGTACGCGGCTTTGTGCGCGTTTGTGAAGGATGTTGGTATAGCTTTGACACTAGGCGCAAGGGGTGCTTTAGCATAGGGGAAGAAGAAAAGTGTTTTAGCGTAGGAACATACCATTGTTTTTTGAAAAAAATGAGAATTCTATTTTCGTGAATATTTATTTTTGTTATGTAAATTTAGGGTGGTTAACAAATCGAACATGAACAAACGAAAGTTGTTCATGCTCGTTTATTAAGATTTTTAGAGCGTCTGTTTTTATTTATTAAGTATTTATTTATTAATGTTCGTTAATGTTAATCAACACATTTATTAACATGTTCATTAGCACATTCGTTAAAAAATAAATTTGTGAATGTTTAATTGTTGGACATAATATTTCACATAAAACACGTGCATGACTAGTACTTAGATAAATGGAGTACTACACTATAATGTATTTGTGCGTATGAATGCTATTAAGTGAATGTGGATGAGGTGAGTTGTGGTGGCATGTTTCGTTACTCAATTGGTGAATGAATTGTAGGCTTCATTTATAACATTGGGGCTTCATTTATAACATTGGGTGCCATACAGTACTATGAAAACATTAAGGGTGTGTTTGGTTGGAGGTTTAGGCATAAGCTATGGGTATCAAAGTGATTGTTATTGTTTGGTTGATAGGTTTTTAGAATACTACTATGAGTTTGGAATACCCCATTAATTGAAAAATTCATGCTCTAATGAAATAAGGGTTTCATTCCATTCCTCATTTTTTCCCTAACTATTAATAATCATTCACATTCCACCCTACTACCAAACATGCAAAATACTTTCATCAAAATCCATTACCCTTACATACCCATACCGATTCCGATTTTCATGTGTGAACCAAACACACCCTAAGTCAACCAACGGGATGGGGACATGGGGTACGGTTCTTTGGGGTTTCCTTAACCAACCTGTTAGATAGAGGAGTTTAAGAAGAAATTGACAAGTAAGTTACCTTTAAAGATGACAAAATAGGATTGGTGATTTATTTATTTATTATTATTATTTTTTTACTAATAGTACAGTTCACTCTAGCATAATGTTGCAAAAATTGTATCTAGGCATCGATTAATTGAGGCTTAGGCGTTGGATGCTGGTCGCCGACCGCCTAACATATTACCATACTCGGTACTGGTATAGATAGTCGAATTGGCCGCCTAGGCGCTAACCGTCTAGGCCTCCTAGGCACTGACTAGGTCATCTAGTCGGCTGATTATCTATTGTTTTCATTTTTTTTTTTGAAAATATTGTTTTCATTTAAATGAGTTATTTCACTCAACGACATCGTTTTTAGCGAAATAACTCTAAATTGTTCAAAATCTAAAATCTATTAGGTTAATATTAACTATTACAATATTAAATAGTTTATAATTATCAAGTCTTAAAAAATAAAATAAAAAATTTTTAAAAATAAAAATATATGGGTGCTAGGCGCCCCCCTATCGTCCAAGAAGTGTCTAGCAATTTTTTCTAACCATTCTCCGGCATGAAAGTGATTTACATTGTACGGAGTACGGAGAATTGTATTGTCAATTCTCTAATGAGTATCTAAGACGTTTTGATAGACGGTGCCATTATACAATTAAATAATTTATAAATTTTAATTACGGTTGGAAATTTAAATGAAAGCTAGACGAATTACATAACTAAAATCATAATACAGTCTTTTTTTTTTTTTTTTTTTTTTATTGACATCATCCAGGACCATCCCGGAAAAATCCCCCAAGGAACAAGACTAGATTAGAAAGCAAGGACCAATTTCGGTAATGGAGACAAGAACCACCCATACCGCCCAGTTGCCATGCCTACTGAAAGCTGATGTTGTCATTATTGTTGTGTGCGCATTTAAAGAGGTTGCTGAGAGTTAGGCAGAGGGAGTCATCATGCCATTAATTTTTGCAAGCGTTCTTTTATATTACATAAATAGTTTTGATTTTGGCCGCAATTAAGCACAAGGTAGCTTTGATTCTTCAATTCCACCACAAATTCTGAGATAGTCTGCCATGGAAGGAGATATGAAGCATTGGAAGGAAGGAGAGATCACCGTCTTCATCAAGATATGGCTCTCCATATACCTCTCTCTCTTCTACTGCTTCTTTGCTGCAAAAATGGCTCCCATTGGCCTTCCCAGGCTGCTGCTTTTCCTCCCTGTAATCTCTCTCTTTCTCCTCATCCCTCTCGCCCTCCACTCCGTCCATTTCTGCGGCATCACCGCCTTCTTCATCTCCTGGCTCGCCAACTTCAAGCTCCTCATGCTTGCCTTCAACCATGGCCCTCTCCCTTCTCTCTCCCTTCCCCATTTCCTCGTCATCGCCTGCCTGCCCATCAAAATCCACCAAAAACACACACAAGATTCTTCAAACAACACTCATTCTGTTTCAGGCCAGCATAGACAACTCAGTTGGTTCGTAAATGAAACAGAGGATCGAGTCCAGACAAACACAACACCGATCCTCTCACCTAATGAGCTGTTCAAAGAGAAACCGCCCGTGGAAGTCTCTGAGAATCGCCAGAAATCTGCTGTGAGTTATGCATTGAAGGCAGTTCTGATGGGTTTGATCATCAGAATATATGATTATAGTGATAGCATAAACCCTACAGTTATACTGGTTATATACTGTTTACATATATATCTCTTAATAGATATAATTCTCGCCATCGTTGCAGCCCTGGCTCGAGCTGTTCTCGGCTTAGAGCTGGAGCCGACGTTCAACGAGCCATATCTTTCCACTTCTTTACAGGATTTTTGGGGAAGTCGATGGAACCTCATGGTAAACCGTATCCTGCGTCCCGCCGTATACAGTCCCTTTCTCGACGTAGCGGACAAGTATTTAGGCCGTAAGTGGGCCACATACCCAGCCGTTATGGCCACGTTCATGGTATCGGGCCTAATGCACGAGCTGATTTATTTCTACTTGGGCCGGGTCAGACCCACGTGGGAGGTCACGTGGTTCTTTTTGCTCCACGGGGCATGCGTGGCGGTCGAGATCGCAATGAAGAAGGCGCTTAGGGGCAGGTGCCGGTTGCCGGGAATACTTGGGACGATACTAACCCTTGAATTCGTTACGCTCACCGTCCGTTGGCTGTTCTTACCGCAACTGTTGCGGTGTGAAGCCTTGGTTAAGGCGCTTGCGGAGTACGCGGCTTTGGGTGCGTTTGTGAAGGATGTTGGTATTGCTTTGACACTTGGCGCAAGGAGTTCTTAAGTGCTTTAGGGGGAATAAGAAAAGATCATTAATTATGTCATGGACCTCGGTCCACCTTGCAAGGTGGATCCTTGTCAAAATATATAATATATATACGAACATTTAAAATATAAAATTGTGAATATTTAATATGTAAATTGTGAACATTTAGTATATAAACATTGTGGACATTAAGTATATAAATTGTGAACATTTAATATGTAAATAGTGTATTCAATAAACATGATCAAATGCCGGTGTGCACATTGAATATGTCTACTTCAAACATAGCATGATCAATATTTTTTTGATTGATGAGCTTGTCGCGCACGATCATATTATATAGGAGCAAACATATTTTATGTGTTGTATTTGAATTTACTGTGTAATTTAATTTCAATATTGTTTTAAGGTTTTTTCTTCTGTTACTGAGTTACTGTTACCTAACCTTTATGATTTATAATTAAAATCATGAATATTCTGAATTACTTCAAGGGATACAACATAAATCATGGAAGTTAAAGTGTGTGTGTGTATATATATATATATATATATATATATATATATATATATATAATGAAAGGGAATATTATTCATACATACAACACCATCAAGCCCCCAAAGCTTGCATCCTCCTAGCCCTACTCGACAATGGCATAGTTGTCCATCAAAATGTCTTAAATACTCATTAAAGAATTGACAAATGACAATACAATACAAATCGTTCCTCTTTAGTAAAAAAATCACCATTCCTATTTTGCCATCTTTACACTGTTATGCCGTTGTCTATCAAAATGTCTTAAATGCTCATTAAAGAATTGACAAATGACAATACAATATAAATCATTCTTTTTTAGTAAAAAAATCACCATTCCTATTTTGTCATCTTTACACTGTAGAACATATACTTCTCACATATGTCAATTTCTTCTTAAATTCCTCATTTCATCCCATAACTTAATGCTTTCATAGTACTATATAGGACCCAATGCTATAAATAATGAAACTTTCAACTCATTCACCACTTGAGTAATGAAACATGCCACCACAACCCACCTCATCCACAACCACTTCATAGCAATCATACGCACAAGGGCACAAATACATTATTGTAGTTTAGTACTCCATATATCTAATTACTAGTTACAACACGCGCATTGTGACCAAAATGAAGACATATAGTGACAAATTTTTGTAACACTTCGTAATTTAGTCACAAATAATATCATTTTTGTGACAAAAAAATAATTCGACAATATTATGTGAGATAATTGTGATAACTTTTTTTTTTATCACGGATAATATGGTAATTGTGACAAGTAAGTATTTGTTACGAATAAGTTGTCACTATTACTAAAATAATAGTGTCGTCGTAACATACGTTGCACTATTTGCTGTCACTAAATGTATGTGCATTTTGGCAGCATTATAATTATGACAAGAACGAATGTGATTGTGACAAAATATAATGTAGATACAAATTTGTGTGCCATTAGAAATGAGAAACAATTGTGAGAATGAAGAAAATATTTGTCGGTTTCACGGCTTAGAGCAACCGAATGTTTGGTTCTTCAAAAAGCGGATCCGTTACAATGAAACCCCCGTGGTATTTATACAAGGAATTAGGCCCTCTAGAAGGCAAGAAAAGAGAAAATAACTAAATGGCAAAAATTTGTGTGAGACCGTCTCACCATGGGTCGGGTCGGGTCGGATCGGGTCAAGATGCAAATGTAACACTTATATACACAAATGTCATACTTATATGCTTAAATGTAATACTAATCAGGAATAAAATTTTTGTTACTTATTAGGGTAAATGTAATACTTTTAAGGGAAAATACAATACTTTTACATTTCGATTTAAAAGTATTACATTTTTCCTCAAAAGTATTATATTTGTCCTTATAAGTGAGAGGCAATTGTCAACATTACTTATTATGAAAAATGTATTACATTTTCTCTTATAAGTAACAAAAATTGTATTTTTGATTAGTGTTATATTTGAGCATATAAGTATGAGATTTGCACATATAAGTATGACATTTGCATGGTGCGTTGACCCAACCCGACCCGTCTCACGAATAAGGATCCGTGAGACGGTCTCACACAAGAGTGACCCTAACTAAATTTAAGCTTTAGAAGCTACCAAAACTAACAGGGTAATTGCCTAACATGAGAAAGGAAACTACTTGATGCGTAAGGAAAAAATCTTCATTAAATCTGCCATCAATTGTTTCTGGGATGCGCACTCGACGGGGGACACGTGGAATGCCTACTTTGACTACGAAACCTGATCGCTAAGCTTTATTAGCTCTTATTAGAGAGTTAAAATTCTATATTTGGTTATAGATTTATAGGTGACAATCCACTTTTAGTCATTTTTTATTAGAGCATCCAGTTTTGATCCTAGTATTATTGTGATATAATTATTTTTGGTCATTTATCAACAAATCAGTTTAAATATCGTTAAATACAAGAACATTTCGGTCTTCAATTATGAATGTTTTCAAACAAATAAACATAAAAAATATAATAGTTCAACATACTTTGTATAAAAAAGATTACAATATCTTTGTATTTAATGATATTTCAATGATTTTATTACCGAAGGACTCAAATTGGTCATGCCACAATAATACTATAATCAAATGAGGATGTTTTAATAAAAAAGGACTAAAAGTGGATTGTCACATATAAATCTAGGACCAAAAATGAAATTAACTCTCTTATTAGATTTGTATTTGTAGATGTAAAGATATATTGCAAATATATCATCTTTTGAGATTAAAATCTAATATTTTATTGTAGAATAAAATAATATACATGTCTACATAATAATAAAGTGTACTCTTTGTATTCATATTTTACTTTTGACTCACTAATATGATAATTAATTATTTATTTTTAATATAAGTTACTTTATTTCTTTTTCCTTTTTACTGAATGTATACAATTTACAAGAATAAATATTTCAAAAAATCTTCTCAAAAAAAAAAAATTACAAAAAATATATAACTCATTTTTCAAAAATCAATAGTATACTCCTATGCTAAAGCACTTTTTTCTAGATAAATTATTTTGTGGACCTAGGTCCAAAAATACATAATTCATATATTGTATGTTCACAATTTTACAATGAGGGAAAGGATCGCCTGGTCCTGCTGCACCCACGGGAGATACGCCGGATTGGGAGTTGCAGGCGGCGGAGCTGCGGTGGACGTTTGCGTAACGACAACGGTCGCCGGTGGGCACGACAATGATCCGTCTAGATACCCCAGTAGGCCTTGGCTACGGAGAAAAGGCAGAATTTGTGTTAGCCAGTATATATATGTAGTTGCGAGACGTAAGTTTTATGTTTATGGAGTGGGTGGCCGCCGACAAGGAGGGCGCCGGTGGCGTGACAGCGGCAAGGGAAGGGGTGATCGCACCATCGTTCGCCGGAAAAGTCATCAAAGTTGGTTGTGGGGATAGTAGGAAGGATCCTAACCTAACGCTGATACCAGATGAGTTGATAATTGATCGTAAACTCAATTACAATCTGAACAGGGTTCCTATACGAGAGATAACACAAATCTCTCCTAGCCTATAGGAACATATTATTTGACTAACTAACCACCACTAATAATATAACTATACAATATATTTGTATTAAATGTCACATGACTCACACCTTTCTTCATTTTCCTTACAAATGTTGCAATTTGCAAACCTTCAATTATTAGATTGGAATAAGTCTTGGTCCATTATTAAAAATGTAAATGCACAGATGCATTTCACTACATGCAGCTTAGCTTTCAGTCAATACTCAAAGCTGATGTTCTCAGTATTATAATATCTTACATCGATCGTCTGTTCCACCACAAATTCTGAGATAGTCTGCCATGGAAGGAGATATGAAGCATTGGATGGAAGGAGAGATCACCGTCTTCATCAAGATATGGCTCTCCATATACCTCTCTCTCTTCTACTGCTTCTTTGCTGCAAAAATGGCTCCCATTGGCCTTCCCAGGCTGCTGCTTTTCCTCCCTGTAATCTCTCTCTTTCTCCTCCTCCCTCTCGCCCTCCACACCGTCCATCTCTGCGGCACCACCGCATTCTTCATCTCCTGGCTCGCCAACTTCAAGCTCCTCATGCTTGCCTTCAACCATGGCCCTCTCCCTTCTCTCTCCCTCCCCCATTTCCTCGTCATCGCCTGCCTGCCCATCAAAATCCACCAAAAACACACAGACAACTCAGTTAGTTCTGCACAACAAGATTCGGGTCAGCACAGACAGCTCAATTGGTTCGTAAATGAAACAGAGGAAAAAGTTCAGCAGCACCAAACACTGATCCTCACACCTAATGAGCTGTTCAAAGAGAAACCGCCAGTGGAAGTCTCTAAGAATCGCCAGAAATCTGCTGTGAGTTATGCATTGAAGGCAGTTCTGATGGGTTTGATCATCAAAATATATGATTATAGTGATAGCATAAACCCTACAGTTATACTGATTATATACTTCTTACATATGTATCTCTTCCTAGATACAATTCTCGCCATTGTTGCTGCCCTGGCTCGCGCCGTTCTCGGCTTAGAGCTGGAGCCGACGTTCAACGAGCCATATCTTTCCGATTCTTTACAAGATTTCTGGGGCAGTCGATGGAACCTTATGGTAAACCGTATCATGCGCCCCACCGTATACAGTCCCTTCCTCGACGTGTCGGACAAGTATTTGGGTCGTAAATGGGCCACTTACCCGGCTGTTATGGCCACGTTCACGGTATCGGGCCTAATGCACGAGCTGATTTATTTCTACTTGGGTCGGGTCAGACCCACGTGGGAGGTCACGTGGTTCTTTTTGCTCCACGGGGCATGCGTGGCGGTCGAGATCGCAGTGAAAAAAGTGCTGAGGGGCAGGTGCTGGTTGCCGGGAATACTTGGGACAATCCTGACCCTTGGATTCGTTATGCTCACTGGCTTTTGGCTGTTCTTACCGCAACTGTTGCGGTGTGAAGCCTTTGTTAAGGCGATTGCGGAGTACGCGACTTTGGGCGCGTATCTGAAGGATGTTCGTAAAGCTTTGACACTAGGCGCAACGAGTTCTAAAGTGCTTTAGGGGGAATATGAAAAGAGCAATAGTTATGTCATGGACTTGGGTCCACCTTGCAAGGTGGATCCTTGTCAAAATATCTAAAAACATAATAGTGTGAATGAATGTTATACCCTTCATTTATGTCCATTTTTTTCGTTAAGTTTTTTTTGTATATTATGCTATAAAAGTTGTACTTTACAATATATTAGACAAATATACCCCTACCGTTATAACTTCTGTTATCTCTTCCACTATTATTATTATCATGCACATGCATCCACTATATATTTTCTTATTTTTCTTCAATTATAATAATAATATATACACATTATATATTGAATTATATTTAGTTATTTTCTAAAATATAAATATAAAATTTATAAAAATATTTTACATTATTATTATTATTATTTACAATAATATAAATTTCTAAAATCTAAATAAATTTAAAATTTTATTATAAAATATTAATATTGGGCACATACTTTTTGCGCATAGAAAAAACTAGTATAATATATAACTAAATTAAACTAATAAGTAATGCACTAATAATTAATAAATAATAACTAATAACTTAATAAGTATTAAATATTTAACTACTAAAGTGTAAAGACTTAAAATATTAAACACTTTACAATTATTAACACTTAAAATATTTTTTTTTAATTTTTTTTTTAAATTTAAAAAAAAAAACCTAGGCGCCTAGCGATTTTTGCATCCTTGTGAATAATAACCAAATAAATAACACAAATATATATATATATATATATATATATATATATATATATATATATATATATATATATATATATATATATATATATATATTTGTTGGCAGGAATAGATTAAGGAGGAATTAGTACATCGTACTGTCAATGCATTTTTCAAAAAAATTCGTACTATTTAATTTGTCTAATAACTTGCTTATGTATTATATATATGTTTTTCTGTTTTTTGTATTTTGTATTTTGTATTTTGTTTTTTGTTTTTGTTTTTTGTTTTGTTTTTGACTTAATGAATCCAATGTTAACAATAGTTTAAATTTTTCATAATGTTTCCAAATATATATATATATATATATATATATATATATATATATATATATATATATATATATATATATATATATATATATATATTATACGATATTATCATTTGTTATTAATGATGTAGTATTAATATTTACTTTGTGGTGATCGTATTTAGAGTTATAATTGTACATGGTGCTACTTAAATAATGTATTTATTTATACTTTTATTTTTTATATAACAATGAAGTATCTGTTTATAACTACTTTCTCAACCAAATGAAGCACATAGAGTCAATATCACTTTTACTGAAACTCAAACTCACCCCTCCTATGTGATAGTGCAACCGAGTGTCACTAGACCACAAGTTCTTTGGCATTTAATCGTTGGACATAATATTTCACATAAAACACGTGCCCATGACTAGTACTTAGATAAATGGAGTACTACACTATAATGTACTTGTGCGAATGACTGCTATTAAGTGGATGTGGATGAGGTGAGTTGTGGTAGTGGCATGTTTCGTTACTCAATTGGTGAATGAATTGTAGGCTTCATTTATAACATTTGGTCTTATATACAGTACTATGAAAACATTAAGGGTGTGTTTGGTTGGTGGGTTTAGGTATAAGGAATGGGTATGAAAGTGATTGCTTGTGTTTGGTTGATAGGTTTTGTGAATGCTACTATGGGTTTGGAATACCCCATTAATGAGAAAACCCATACCCTTATTAAATAAGGGTTTCATCCCTCTTCCTCCTTTCTTCCCCAACAATTAATAATCATTCCCATTCCACCCAACTACCAAACATGCTAAATACTTTCACCAAAACCCATTACCATTACCAAGTTTTTGATACCCATTTCGATTCCGATTCCCATGTGCGAACCAAACGCACCCTAAGGGTGTGTTTAGTTGGGGTTTAGGCATAATGTATGGGTATCAAAGTGATTGTTATTGTTTGATTGATAGCTTTTTAGAATACTACTATAAGTTTGGAATACCCTATTAATTGAAAAACTTATACCCTAATGAAATAAGGGTTTCATTCCCTTCCTCCATTTTCCGCCAACTATTAATAATAATTCTCATTCCACCATACTACCAAACATGCAAAATACTTTCACCAAAATCCATTACCCTTACATATCCATACCGATTCCAATTCTCATGTGCGAACCAAACACACCCTAAGTCAACCAATGGGATGGGGTACGGTTCTTTGGGGTTCCCTTAACCAACCTGTTAGATAGAGGAATATAATTTAAGAAGAAACTCACAAGTAAGTTACCTGTAAAGATGACAAAATAGGATTGGTGAATTTTTTATTTTTTTATACTAATAGTACAGTTCACTCTAGCAAAATATTGCAAAAATTTTATCTAGGCATCGATTAATTGAGACTTAGGCGTTGGATGCTGGTCGCTGACTGCCTAGCATATTACCATATTCGGTACTGGTATAGATAGCCGACTTGGCCGCCTAGGCGTTAACTGTCTAGGCCTCCTAGACACCGACTAGGTCACCTAGGCACTGACTATGTCATCTAGTTGGCTGATTAGGTATTGTTTTCATTTAAATGAGTTATTTCACTCAACTATATCGTTTTGAGAAATAACCCTAAATTGTTCAAAGTCTAAAATTTTTTAGG
Source organism: Ipomoea triloba (assembly GCF_003576645.1). NCBI lineage: Eukaryota > Viridiplantae > Streptophyta > Magnoliopsida > Solanales > Convolvulaceae > Ipomoea > Ipomoea triloba. The sequence continues at coordinate 26,793,882 of NC_044925.1, read as the reverse complement.
TTAATATTTAATATTTTAATATTAACTATTAAAGTATTAAATAGTTTATAATTATTAAGTCTTAAAAAAAAATTTAAAAAATAAAAAACATGGGCGTTAGGCGCCCCCTTATCGTCCGAGAAGTGAGTAGCAATTTTTTCAGCCATTCTTCGGCATGAAAGTGATTTACATTGTTCGGAGTATTGTATTGTCAATTCTCTAATGAGTATTTAAGACAGTTTTGATAGAAGGTGCAATTATACAATTAAATATTTTATAAATTTTAATTATGGTCGGAAATCTAAATGAAAGCTAGACGAATTACATAACTAAAATCACAATAGTCTTCTTTTTTTTTTTTTTATTGGCATCATCCAGAAGACCAGAAGCGTCCCTGAAAAATCCCCCAAGGAACAAGACTAGATTAGAAAGCAAGGACCAATTTTGGTAATGGAGACAAAAACCTCCCATACCGCCCAGTTGCCATGCCTACTGAAAGCTGATGTTGTCATTATTGTTGTGTGCGCATTTAAAGAGGTTGCTGAGAGTTAGGCAGAGGGAGTCATCATGCCATTAATTTTTGCAAGCGAGCGTTCTGTTATATTATATAAATAGTTTTGATTTTGGTCGCAATTAAGCACAAGGTAGCTTTGATTCTTCAATTCTCCGTCGATCATCGATTGTCTGTTCGACCACAAATTCTGTGATAGTCTGCCATGGAAGGAGATATGAAGCATTGGATGGAAGGAGAGATCACCGTCTTCATCAAGATATGGCTCTCCATATACCTTTCTCTCTTCTACTGTTTCTTTGCTGCAAAAATGGCTCCCATTGGCCTTCCCAGGCTGTTGCTTTTCCTCCCTGTAATCTCTCTCTTTCTCCTCATTCCTCTCGCCTTCCACTCCGTCCATTTCTGCGGCATCACCGCCTTCTTCATCTCCTGGCTCGCCAACTTCAAGCTCCGATCCTCATGCTTGCCTTCAACCATGGCCCTCTCCCTTCTCTCTCCCTTCCCCATTTCCTCGTCATCGCATGCCTGCCCATCAAAATCCACCAAAACCACACAGACACCTCAGCTAGTTCTTCAAACAATGCACAACAAGGTTCAGGTCAGAGCGGACAGCTCAGTTGGTTTGTAAATGAAATAGAGGAAACAGTCCAGAAGCACCAGACACTGATTCTCTCACCTAATGAGCTATTCAGAGAGAAACCGCCGCCAGTGGAAGTCTCTGAGAATCGCCAGAAATCTGCTGTGAGTTATGCATTGAAGGCAGTTCTGATGGGTTTGATCATCAGAATATATGATTATAGTGATAGCATAAACCCTACAGTTATACTGAGTATATACTGTTTACATATATATCTCTGCCTGGAGATAATACTCGCCATTGTTGCAGCCCTGGCTCGAGCCGTTCTCGACTTAGAGCTGGAGCCGACGTTCAACGAGCCATATCTTTCCACTTCTTTACAGGATATCTTGGGGAAGTCGATGGAACCTCATGGTAAACCGTATCCTGCGCCCCGCCGTATACAGTCCCTTCCTCGACGTATCGGACAAATATTTGGGCCGTAGGTGGGCCACGTACCTAGCCGTTATGGCCACGTTCATGGTATCGGGCCTATTGCACAAGCTGATTTATTTCTACTTGGGCCGGGTCAGGCCCATGAGGGAGGTCACGTGGTTCTTTTTGCTCCACGGGTGTGTGTGGCGATCGAGATCGCAATGAAGAAGGCACTGAGGGGCAGGTGCCAGTTGCCGAGAATACTTGGGACGATACTGACCCTTGGATTCGTTACGCTCACCGTCTGTTGGTTGTTCTTACCGCAATTGTTGTGGTGTGAAGCCTTGGTTAAGGCACTTGCGGAATACGCAACTTTGGGCACGTTTGTGAAGGATGTTGGTATAGCTTTGACACTAGGCGTAAGGAGTGCTTTAGCATAGGAGTATTTATGAGTAAAATGGTGGGTGAAAATATGGGTGTAAAATGTCGTTCCGCTGAGCATTGGGGCTATGACACGTATTATGTGAATTAATAAATACTAGGCACTAGAGTAGTTGAATCAAATAGAATCGAAGTAAATAATAACTGAATAGGGAAATTAAAAGAAATAAATTAGCTAATGAATAAATTGAATGATAAAGAAATGTGTCAGATTAGGGGAATTGCAATCTTGATATTCTAATAACTCAGAATTAGAGAAAGAAGGATTAGCCTAGGGATTCATGGGCAATACACACAGGAATTCAGTTCAGCTACTTTCGTAATCAATAAACAGAATTAGGGTAAGTTTGCCCCACTTTCGCAATGCATCAATCATAGTCTTAAGCACCTAAGCATTGTAAGTTCCCAAATTACCCATATTCTCATAGTAGGAAAAATTAGGTTGAAATTGATAAGGCTCGAGGTCTTCACCCAACTTTTGTTGTAATGAATCCCTCTCCTAAACTAGCAATCAATTGTGGCCATCAATCAATAACAAGTAGAAGACAATCCCCAATTCAACATAAACCCTAGGTAAATGGTTCAATCCCTTTATGCAATAATCACAACTTGAACATCAAGATTAACAATAAATCCCTAATCTAAACTCATTAGCGAACTACTCACACATGATCGAAGCAAACAAAACAAAACAAGAATTAAATATTGAAATCATAATAGCGAATCTAAAGAATAAAAGAGAGAACTTTACTAACAATCTTTGAGAGTATGTAATTTCAATCCAATCAATGATTCCAAGCTTGCAAACGAATTCAAGAAGGTAAATCTACGCCATTCTATACTATGGAAAACTCTAAAGAAAAAGGAAAATTGTACTGAACTAAACTAGGGTCCGGAATCCCCAAAAAGACAGCAAAACGCGACTTTAAATACTGGACAACAGCAGGGTCATGGGCACCCTCACGACCGGGATCGGGGCCGTGAGGTGCAGTGACCTGCTGCTGTCCGTGATGAGGGTCACGGGCGCCCTCTTGGCTTGCATTCTGATTTCTTTCGTGCTCCGTTGCTCCTTTCCGACCTTGGGTAGATTTCTATGCTTTAAAAACTTGTCCAAGATGACTGAAAATCCTCCCTTTGCTCATCGTTCGTGAATAAACTAAGATTAAGCAAATGCAATACACAAACGAGTCTCAAATTCATCAAGGTAAAGGAAATAAGCAACAAAACCAATAAATTATGGAGCAAATAATAGTATAAAATCATATGTATCAAGTATATATACCATTGTTTTCTGAAAAGTTGAGAATTATATTTTCGTGAATATTTATTATCGTTATGTAAATTGTATACATTCAATAATAAAGACAAAAAAAAAAAAGAAATAAAGTTACTTATTTTACAAATAAATGAGTCACTATCATATTAGTGAGTCAAAAGTAAAATATGAATACACATAGTACAATTTATTATTATTTTGACATGTATATTATTTTATTGTACAATAAAATATTAGATTTTAATCTCAAAAGATGAAGTATTTGCAATATAATTAGATATATGGAGTACTAAACTATAACGTATTTGTGCGTATAAGGATGAAAAAATTGGATCCTTTCCTGCTAGAGCTTAGTGACAAACGATACAACAGATATTAGGTGCATCGAAAATTTCTGACAATTGTTGTCAAGATCAATATTTACTGAGATAAAGTTTTCAGGCTTTTTTTTGTTTTTTTTTAAACATTAGAAACAACGTCGGAAACTGCAATTGTGACGCAAATCATATTATTACTGACAATTTTTGTCGGTGAAAAATTCGCGAAATTTTAGTAGTGGTATGATTGCTATGAAGTGGATGTGAATGAGGTGGGTTGTGGTGGCATGTTTCGTTACTCAATTGGTGGATGAATTGGAAGTTTCATTTATAACATTGGGTCCTATAGTAGTATGAAAACAGTGTAAAGATGACAAAATAAGATTGGTGATTTTTTTAAATTTTATTTATTTATTTATTTATTTTTATCAATACTTCACTCCAGCATGAAAATGGTTATATATTATTATATTGTCAATTCGATCTCTCTCTGTGCACATGATGACCACACAACTTGATCTTATTAAATATGGAGTTTATTACCGAAATGGTCCCTCGACTATTGTGAAATTATAAATTTGGTTCTCAACAATTTTTCGTGCCCAATTAAGTCCCTCGACTTTGAAAATTTTAACCAATTTGGTCCTCTGTTTATTTTGTTGTTAAACATCCGTTAAAATGGAGACCAAATTGGTAATTTTGCTATAGTCAAGGGATCAAATTGGTAATTTTACTATAGTCAAGGGATCATTTCAGTGAAAACTTAATTACTAATTTGCTCCCTTGACTATAGCAAAATCACCAATTTGGTCCCTTGACTATAGCAAAATTATCAATTTGGTCCCGATTTAACGGATGTTTAACGGCAAAATAAACGGAGGACCAAATTGGTTAAAATTTTCAATGTCGAGGGACTTATTTGGGTACGAAAAATTGTCGAGGATCAAATTGATAATTTCGCAATAGTCGAGGGACCATTTCAGTAATAAACTATTAAATATGTGTATTATCATGTGAGCCAAGTGGCTCACAAAATTTGTTTTTGCACATTACTATCCATTAATTATATTTCACATTAAATTATCATTAATCTCATACCTAATTTACAACCCTCCTTCCGAAAACAAAGGAATCGTTTGGGGTGCTATATTTTCTTTTATTTATTTATTTCACTCCGTTATATTCATTTCCACACACAACAATAAATTTCTTCTTTTTTTTTTTTTTCATTTAGGTCGCAAAAAAGTCTACAACTGCTTGAAGATATCTAAAAACTTATAGTTGTGAATGAAGGTTATACACTTCACTTAAGTTTGTTTTTCGTTACATTTTTTTACGGAATAATACATTATGCTATAAGAGTTGTATGGAGTCAGGTTTCTCGTAGACTATTCTCATTATATTGCATCCAACAATGGGTTGTGAATTGTGATGGTTGGGATGACAATCGTTCTTGAAAATAACTGTCATATGAGCACAAATTCATAATTATATTAATGATTGAAATCCAAGTGCACTTACCTTTTCATTTAACACAAATTCTGGCACTTGCCGTTATAGCTCCTTATTTTCTTCAACTGTACTACCTGTTGCTCATGCTCAACCTAAATGGAATGAATATATAAGCATGAAATATATAAACAAATGAAAGGCCTTTATATATAAACATGAATAGAGATACAGTTAGTTCAGATTACTATTGGTCTTTTACCTTGCAAGTTGTCCTATTATGATTAATCTTGAGTCGAGTTTGCAAGTTATAGCGTATAAATGATACAAGAACAACATTCATTAACATTGTGAACTTTTCATATGATGTTTCAGAGATTTACTAAAAGATCCTACTCTTTTTGAATAAGTCGGGTATGACTATATGAGTATATAACTAAAAGGTATAACATATCTCACCCCACATGTTCACATAAGAGTTACTTTATAGATATGGACAAGTAATACTACTTGGAGTAACTAGTTTTTTATGCTTAACAAACTGGATAAAGGCAAGAACCTCTTGGCATCCTTTGACATCGGGCTTGTTCCTCAAAAATGGAGGAAAGAAAAGCCAAAAACTGGTGAGGATGACAAAGGAGAGTGACAGTGGCCCTGAAACAAATCCCGGCAGGCAAAACCTGCCATTAATGGCTTTCTTGGCGCCAATCTCCATAGCCAAACAAACTCCATGGATGAGGAAGAAGCACATGACTTCTCCGCTGGGCTTCACCCTCCCAATATTATAGAACACGGCCTCGTGCATGATCCCGGAGACCAAGAACGTCGCCACCACCGCCGGGAGCGCCGCCCACTTCTCCGGCAGGATCCGGGCCGCCGCCGCCCGGACCGGGTCGTACACGGCGGGGCGGAGGATGTTGGTCACCATGAGATTCCACCTCCGCCCCCAGAAATCCTGCAGGGAGGTGGCCAAATACGGGTCGTCAAACGGCGGCTCTAGCTTCAACCCGCCCTTGCTCAGGACTGATCCTACTGCCTTAACAGCTGCACTTATAGCCGTCAAGGATAGATCCAAGACCAAATAGATATAGCAACAGTAAAACAACATCAAAAGCTTAGGAGGAACATCCTTGTAAGTGTAGATATGAAACAACATTCCAAGCAAAACCATCTTCGTCAGATAATTCACCGGCGACTTGCCGTTTTTCTTCTCCGGCGATAACTTGATCGGCAAGCAAGCTGAGGCCACGAATCTGGAGAGCGGCAGCGGCGGGGAAGAACACAAAGGGCCACTCCCAAACGCAAAAAGAAGAAGCTTGAAACTCCCCAGCCAGCCTATCAAGAAAGCGGTGCCGCCGCCCAGATTTAAAGAGGTGAGATTGAGAGGAAGAAGAAAGAAGACACCGGCCACCGGAAGAACGCCGGAAAGTCTTGAAAAATTGGGTTTTGGGAAGAGATTACCAATAAAATGGCAGTAACACAAACAGGCCAATACAATACTCCATACCACAATGAAATTGTTGATTTCTCCTTCCATTGTTCTCTTGGGTCAACAATGGCGATGGTTTCACCTTATTATGTGCTAAAAGGTCGACCAATAACCTCTTTCTTTGGAGGGAAAATTGACTGAAGTGGGAAAGATTGAAGGAGATAAATTAAATATAATATAGAATTTTTAAAAGTTTGACGTACTGGTTAATATGTTATCGTGAAACGAATTTTAAATGCAGTGGTGAAAGTTACCAAACCTTTAAGCTGTTTGACAAAATAATTTGCTTATTTCTGTCCAAATTTTAAATTTTGCTTATTCTTTTGATCTTTTTCCATTTCCGCTTATTTTTAGTCGATTATGCCGTTGGAAGTAGGGCAAAACTTTTTTGATTCTTAATTGAATAATACTATAATTTTGCATTTTGATTTTACCTCGCAAATTGTCAACTTTTTTTGATAAAACCGTTTCATGGATCCTCATCTTGTGGTGGGTTTGAGATTAGGTATGAGATTAATGATATTTAATGTGAAATATAATTAGTGGATAGTAACATGCAAAAAACAATTTCGTGAGCCACATGTACACATGATAGTACATATTTTTAAGAGCATCAAATAGGACATATTTTTAAGAGCATCACCATCAAAGGTGATTTTAGGAGATAATGTCAGATAAATGTCATGTTGGCATAGGAGAAGAGAGAGTGGGAAGGGAGCGTTTGCAAATTAGGGGTGAATAGCACAGTAACAAGCTCTCAAAACTGACACAAGCCTCTTTCTGCCGTGGGGCGTGCACCTAACAGACCTGACCTTTTAATTTTTTTTTTAAATTAATTTTTTTTCCTCTCCTCCCATTTTCTCTTTCCTACTCAAACTTACAAAAACTCCTAAAAAACCGCAAATAAACTCCATTGATAAGGATGCTCTAATATGATCAAGTTGCGTGGTCATCATGTGCTCCCGAAAAGGATAGTCAAGTTCTCTCTCTCCCTATTTTTATTTTTATTTTTTATTTTTATAAAATCAAGTTACATGGTGAATATTTTTTTCTTCTCCTAAAAGGTTGAATACCCAATTTCAAGGGCTCTCTACACATCGGTCCGACAGAGTATTTGGGATGATGTAAATCACAGTGGCTCAATAAACATGATCAAATGCCGGTGTGCACATTGAATATGTCCACTTCAAACATAGCATGGTCAATGTTTTTTTTGATTGATGAGCTTGTCGCGTTATTTAACATTTACGATTTATAATTAAAATCATGAATATTCTGAATCACTTTAAGATATACAACATAAATCCTGGAGGTTAAAGTATATATATATTTTTAATTAAAATGAAAGGGAATATTATTCATACATACAACACCATCAAGCCCCCAAAGCTTGCATCCTCCTAGCCCTACATGACAATGGCATCGTTGTCCATCAAAATGTCTTAAATACTCATTAAAGAATTGACAAATGACAATACAATGTAAATCATAACCCAATGGGGTAGCTCAAGTGGCAAGTGAGCTCTCTTTATGGGGAAGAATTTCGGGAGAACCCGGGTGGACCTGGACCGTCAAACGGACAGAGAAAGACCCCGTAAATTTAAAAAAAAATGTAAATCGTTCCTTTTTACTTTTTAGTATACTGATGAATGTTTAGAATTTACACATTGAATATTATGACATTCAGTATATATATAATATATTTTAACGGGGTACATGATATAACTGTTGCTCGTTTTGCCTTCACCTAAAGCACTTTTTTTTTTTTGAAAATAAAAACATATATATACATATAAATTCATTAGTACTAGGATTCAAACCAAGGGCCTCCCAAATAATACCACAACTTCAAAACACCAAACCACACTAATTCATGTCCCCTAAAGCACTTAAGCACTCCTTGTGCCTAGTGTCAAAGTTATACCAACATCCTTCACAAATGCGCCCAAAGCCGCGTACTCTGCAAGCGCCTTAACAAAGACTCCACACCGCAACAGTTGCGGTAAGGACATCCAACAGCCCGTGAGTGTAACGAATCCAAGAGTCAGGATCGTCCCAAGTATTCCAGGCAACAGGCACCTTCCCCTTAGCGCCTTCTTCACTGCGATCTCGGTCGCCACACACGCCCCGTGGATCAAAAAGAACCACGTGATCTCCCAAGTGGGCCTGACCCGGCCCAAGTAGCTAGTAATAAATCAGCTCGTACATTAGGCCTGATACCATGAACGTGGCCATAACGGCCGGGTACGTGGCCCACTTACGGCCTAAATACTTAGCCGAGACGTTGAGGAAGGGACTGTATATGGCGGGGCGCAAGAAATAGTGAGAACATCCGCTTTGACTATTGATTGAAAGCCAATTCAAGTAGTGATAGAGAAATGCATGTGTGCATTTACATTCTCAATAATGAAATGAACCAAGACTTATTCAAATCTAATAATTGGAGAAGGTTTGCAAATTGCTTGCTGATGAGCACAAATGATGAGTGTAAGAAGGGTGTAATGTCGTTCCGCTGAGGATTGGTGTTATGGCACGAAACTGTGTGAATTACCAGGCACTAGAGTATATGAATTTGTAGAATTCAAGTAACAAAGACTGAATGATGTGGAATAAAAGAAAACAATTGATTAGGATATAAACTATATGGTAAAAGTATGGGCCAGATTAGGGGGATTGTAACCTTGATGTTCTAACAAGCTCAGAATTAGGGAAAGAATAATTAACCAAGGGATATATGGGCAATGCACAGAAGAATTCTACTCAGCTACTTTCGTAATCAATAAGAGAATTAGGCTAAGATTGCCCCACTGTCGTGATGCATCAATCATAACCTTAAGCACCTAAGCATTGTAAGCCCCCAATATTACCTCTACTTTCATAGCAGGAAAATTAGGTTGAAATTGGTAAGGCTCGAGGTCTCCATCCAACTGTCGTTGTAATGAATCCCTCTCCTAGGCTAGCAATTAATTCTGGCCACAAACCAATAACTAGTGCAGAGAAATCCCCAAATCAACATAAACCCTAGGCAAAAGATTCAATCCCTTTATGCAATTAATCATAAACCGAACATCAAGATTAACAATGAACCCCTAATCCAAACCCATAAGCGACTTACTCCCTCATGATGGGAGTAAACACAACAAAGCAAGAATTAAAGATAAACATTGCAAGAAATATAAAGGGAAGAGAAACTTAACTGATAAATAACAAATCCAACTTCAATCCAAGATTCCAAGCTTGAAATAAAATAATTCTAATCTGAAACTGATCTACACTATGCTAGGGAAATATAAAGAGAATAAACTAAAACTAGCTAGGGTTCAGAACTCTGTAAGGGAACCTCCTCAATTGTAGAGAATAGGCAAAATATATAGGAGGTAGATGGGCCTTGGCCCATTAGGCATCTTCCAATTCTTTTCCAACTTGTATTCTTCCTTGTAATTTCCTTTTCTTCCAGAACTTGTCCAAAATGTTCCAATATTCTTCCTTTGTTGTTCCTTGTAGATAATTCAGCACTTGGACAATATAACACACAAACAATTCCCAATTTCACTAGGATACAGAAAATAACCTTCAAAACAACTAGAATAAGGGGTGAATAATTATACAAAATAGCATATATCACTTGCAACATTTGTAAGGAAATCCATTAAAGATTTAAAAGTTACTGTGCAATATTATGTTAAAGGAAATCCATTATCTTCTTATCTTACTCTATAAAAATAATATAACAATAGAGATGATGGTCGTCAAGCTCTTAATTAATGCTTTACTTCCTTCATTTTCCTTAAAAATGTTACAAACCTTCTCCAATTATTAGATTGGAAAAGTCATGGTTCATTATTAAGAATGTAAATGCACAGATGCATTTCTCTATCACTACTTGCAGCTTAGCTTTCAATCAATACTCAAAGCTCATGTTCTCAGTACTGTTTTGTGCGCGTTTACAGAGGTAGCTTTGATTCTTCGTTCTCCGTCCATCATCGATCGTCGGTTCGACCCCAAATTCTGAGATAGTCTGCCATGGAAGGAGATATGAAGCATTAGATGGAAGGAGAGATCACCGTCTTCATCAAGATATGGCTCTCCATATACCTCTCTCTCTCCTACTGCTTCTTCGCTGCAAAAATGGCTCCCATTGGCCTTCCCAGGCTGCTGCTTTTCCTCCCTGTAATCTTTCTCTTTCTCCTCCTTCCTCTCCGATCCCCCTCCACTCCGTCCATTTCTGGGGCTCCAATGTTGTAAAAACACCGCCTAAGTACCGATTAATCAGCACCTAGGCCCTAAGTTCTGGCCGGCCGCCTAGTCTATCCCCATAATCTGTGGTCTAGGCAGCTGACAGACTAGGTGGTAGACTAGCCTGACCACCTAGACTTCTAAGTACGATTAGGCCTCCTAAGTATAACTTAGTCTGTCAATTAGTACAGTTATTGTTCCATTCTTTTTTAAATGAGTTATTTAACTAAAAACAATATATTTTGAGCGAAATAATCCTAAATTGTTCAAACGGTAGATTTTTTAGGTTAATATTTAATATTTTAGTATTAAATAATTTAAAATTATCAATTCTTAAGAATTAAAAAAAGAAACAAATTTTTAAAAATTAAAATATAAAATAAAAAATACACTGGCTCCTAAGTATCGAATAATCTCTGCCTAAGCGCCCCCGAGTGCCCAGGAAAGCCTATCGATTTTTTCAACCACCTGACTTTTAAAGACTTTCTACAAGTTTGAATTGATTACCTCCAAATTTTTAAAGTTTATAAATATCTTTTTAAAAGTCTATAAAAGTCATGATTGAATGCACTCCTTAAGAACTAATCACAACTTTATACTTAGAAAAAATTAAATGCACTAGAATAAATTTAAAAAAAAAATGCAGTGATAATTTCATAATTATCACCAACCTTACATGATAGGCGGCGGCGGGCAGTGGTTGGGCGACTAGAAGGTTGCCAAAATCTAGAAATCTTCAAGAATGCAATTTTGGAGCGCCGATTGTTGATCTGATGTGAATGGGAAAATGACGGCGAATGACCAAAAGGGACCAAAGTCATCTTTGATTGATGTAGCAGAGACAGGAAATTCTCATGAAAGGTTTGTGCAACATATCTATCTACTCTACTAATAAGAGTCAATAAATTTAGGTTTATAACGAGAATTAAAAATAGCCGTTAAATTATTTAGTAAAATGAATTGTTTAGATTATTTTGATTTTAGTATTTTTTTTCTTCACCATCTATTATCTATTATATTATTTTTCTTTCCTTAAATATATATGCACTCCATTAGTATAAACTTTAGTAACGAAAAACTTTTAACTTATTCATTAATTTCTATAAGAAAGGTTTAGATTCGAACCTCATCCCAGTTAGAGTTTTGTAGGGTTCTAATGTAATGTCACAACAATTTGCAAAAGAATCTAAACCTGATTGGGACGGGGTTCGAACATAAACCTTTTTTTTTTTTTTATAAAAATTAATGAGTAAGTTAAAAGTTAACAGAATATTATATTACTAAAGTTTATACTAACGGAATGCATGATATTTATGGGAAGAGGATAAAATAATAGATGGTAAAATGAGAAAAAAATTTTAAAAAAATACTAAAACAAAATAATATGAACAATTCCATCATTTTACCAAATAATTTAACATGACATACATTTTTTAGTTTGCTCTTATTAATATTGTAGATGTAAATATTCCTTCATGCTGCACAAACCTTTCAGGAGAAATTAATATTGTGTGTGTGTGTAACAAAGGGACAAATTAAAGGTCCCAAGAAAATTAATAAATGGACCTTGTAGCCACTCCTCCATAATTCATATTATGTTTTTTTTTTTGTTTTCTTCCAGTGGAGGGGATACCCAGATTAGCTCATGCTAGGAACCAACCTCCCTTGGGGAAATCCAAGCACATCCTCCTCCAGGGACAAAACAACCTCAGGCACAGGCTGATGAAAAATCAAGAGGCCACGATCATAAGAAAGTGCCAGCTTAGCCAAGACGTCAGCCACTCGGTTATGTTAATTAATGCAATAATGCATGATGACAACAACACTTTCTTGCACCAGAGGTTGATGGAGTTAATTGCATACATGCACAAAATGTTCAGCTTCTCCTAACACCGATCCACACTATCTTTACCTTTCTTCATTTTCCTTACAAATGTTGCAATTTGCAAACCTTCTTCAATTATTAGATTGGAAAAGTCATGGTTCATTATTAAGAATGTAAATGCACAGATGCATTTCTCTATCACTACTTGCAGCTTATCTTTCAATCAATACTCAAAGCTCATGTTCTCAGTATTATAATATCTTCCATCGATCGTCTGTTCCACCACAAATTCTGAGATAGATAGTCTGCAATGGAAGGAGATATGAAGAGCGTGATGAAGCATTGGATGGAAGGAGAGATCACCATCTTCATCAAGATATGGCTCTCCATATACTTCTCTCTCTCCTACTGTTTCTTCATTGCAAAAATGGCTCCAATTGGCCTTCCCAGGCTGCTGCTTTTCCTCCCTGTAATCTCTCTCTTTCTCCTCCTCCCTCTCGCCCTCCACTCCGTCCATCTCTGCGGCATCACCGCCTTCTTCATCTCCTGGCTCGCCAACTTCAAGCTCCTCATGCTTGCCTTCAACCATGGCCCTCTCCCTTCTCTCTCCCTCCCCCATTTCCTCGTCATCGCCTGCCTGCCCATCAAAATCCACCAAAAACACACAGACACCTCAGTTAGTTCTGCACAACAAGATTCAGATCAGCACAGACAGCTCAGTTGGTTCGTAAACGAAACTGAGGAAAAAGTCCAGAAGCACCAGACACTGATTTTCTCACCTAATGAGCTGTTCAGAGAGAAACCGCCGGTGGAAGTGTCTGAGAATCGCCAGAAATCTGCTGTGAGTTATGCAGTGAAGGCAGTTCTGATGGGTTTGATCATCAGAATATTATATGAATATAGTGATAGCATAAACTCTACAGTTATACTGATTATATACGGTTTTCATATATATCTCTTCCTGGATATTTTTCTCGCCTTTGTTGCAGCACTGGCTCGCGCCGTTCTCGGCTTAGAGCTGGAGCCGACGTTCAACGAGCCATATCTTTCCGCTTCTTTACAGGATTTCTGGGGAAGTCGATGGAACCTCATGGTAAACCGTATCCTGCGCCCCGCCGTATATAGTCCCTTCCTCGACGCCTCGGCTAAGTATTTGGGCCGTAAGTGGGCCACGTACCCCGCCGTTATGGCCACGTTCATGGTATCGGGCCTAATGCACGAGCTGGTTTATTTCTACTTGGGCCGGGTCAAGCCCACTTGGGAGATCACGTGGTTCTTTTTGCTCCACGGGGCATGCGTGGCGGTCGAGATCGCAATGAAGAAGACGCTGAGGGATAGGTGCCGGTTGCCGGGGATACTTGGGACAATCCTAACCCTTGGATTCGTTATGCTCACCGGTTATTGGCTGTTCTTACCACAACTATTGCGGTGTGAAGCCTTTGTTAAGGGGGTTGCGGAATACGCGGCTTTGGGTGCGTTTGTGAAGGATGTTCGTATGGCTTTGACACTAGGCACAAGGAGTTCTTAAGTGCTTTAGGGAGAATAAGAAAAGAGCAATAGTTATGTCATGGACTTGGGTCCACCTTGTAAGGTGGATCCTTGTCAAAATATATAATATATATACTGAATGTTCAGAATTTAAATTCAAATTATGAATATTCAGTATGTCAATTGTGAACATTTAATATATAAATTGTGAACATTTAATACGTAAATTGTGAATGTTTAGTATGTCAATTGTTTACATTTAATATGTAAATTGTGAACATTTAATATATAAACAATGTGAACATTCATTATATAAACTGTGAATATTCAGTATGTAATTAATTAAGTATTTTTTGACCCCTAATTGGGCACTCAGGTTGGACTATGGAGGGCAGTCGATTTGAAAATAGCACGCTTATCTCGCTTTTCGTTCATTTTCGCAACGTCCTCACCGTTCAGGGCACGAGCACTTGGGCGACAAGGCTCCATAGTCGGTGTGTCCCCGGCCGAGTCCCTAGCTGGCTCAGATGGGCGACCAGGCTCCGCAGCCCGTGTGTCCCCGACCGGGTCCCTAGCTGGCTTGGATGGGTATACCATAAAGTTACAAAGGTTGTACCCGCGAACGAACCTCGTACAGCGAAATAGGCACAAGGAAAGAGCATTAGACCGGACCAGCCTACCAAAACGAAACGATGACAAAAAAAAGTTGTAACAAATATTATAAACAAGAGTGACCAACAACTATTTGTCACAAAAAGTACAAAAATTTGTGTGCACATTATATTTTGTCACAATTACATTCGTTCTCGTCATAATTACAATGCCGCCAAAATGCACATACATTTAGTGACAACAAATAGTGACAATATATGTTACCACACTATTATTTTAGTAATAGTGACAACTTATTCGTAACAAATACTTACTTATCACAATTATCATATTATCAGTGACAATTTTTTTTTATCACAATTATCCCACACAATAGTGTCGAATTATTTTTTTGGTCACAAAAAGGATATTATTTGTGACTAAATTACGAAGTATCATAAAAAATTTGTCACTAAATGTCTTTATTTGCTCACAATACGCGTGTACTAACTAGTAATTAGATATAAGGAGTACTAAACTACTATAAATCTATAATGTATTTGTGTCGTTGTGCGTATGATTGCTATGAAGTGGTTGTGGATGAGGTGGGTGGGTTGTGGTGGCAAGTTTCGTTACTCAATTGGTGAATGGATTGTAAGTTTCATTATTTATAACATTGGGTCCTATAGTACTATGAAAACATTAAGTTAACAAATGAGATGGGATGAAATTCTTTTGGTTCCCTTAACCTAGTATTCGAAGAATTTAAGAAGAAAGTGACATATGAGAAGTACTCCTTATATATTTTACAGTCTAAATATGACAACATAGAATTAGTGGATTTTTGTACTCCAGCATGCATGAAAGTGATTTAAATTGTATTGTCAATTCTCTAATGTGTATTTAAGACATTTTGATGGACGGTGCCACTCTAGGAGGATGCAAGCTTTGGGGGCTTGATGGTGTTATATGTATGAATATTCTCTTTCATTTTTATAAAAATATTATACAGGGTTTGTGTTGTATGCCTTGAAGTGATTCACAGTATTCACAATTTTAATTAAAAATTATAGATCTTACTATCTTAGTGAATGTTACTAAGAAGATAACAACAAGAGAGGAAAAATCTTAAAACAATATTGAAATTAAACTAAGCAGTAAACTCAAATTCAACGCATAAAATATGTTTGCTCCTATGTAATATGTTGCAAACATTCTCCAATTATTAGATTGGAATAAGTCTTGGTTCATTTCATTATTAAGAATGTAAATGCACACATGCATTTCTCTATCACTCCTTGGCTTTCAATCAATACTCAAGGCTGATGTTCTCAGTATTGTTTTGTGCGCATTTACAGAGTTAGCTTTGATTCTTCTCCGTGGATCATCGGATCGTCTGTTCGACCACAAATTCTGAGATAGTCTGCCATGGAAGGAGATATGAAGCATTGGATGGAAGGAGAGATCACCGTCTTCATCAAGCTATGGCTCTCCATATACCTCTCTCTCTCCTACTGTTTCTTCGCTGCAAAAATGGCTCCCATTGGCCTTCCCAGGCTGCTGCTTTTCCTCCCTGTAATCTCTCTCTTTCTCCTCCTCCCTCTCGCCCTCCACTCCGTCCATTTCTGCGGCATCACCGCCTTCTTCATCTCCTGGCTCGCCAACTTTAAGCGCCTCATGCTTGCCTTCAACCATGGCCCTCTCCCTTCTCTCTCCCTCCCCCATTTCCTCGTCATCGCCTGCCTGCCCATCAAAATCCACCAAAAACACACAGACAGCTCAGTTGGTTCTTCAAACAACACTAATTCTGCACAAGATTCAGGTCAGCGCAGACAGCTCAGTTGGTTCGTAAATGAAACTGAGGATCGAGTCCAGAAACACCAGACAGTGATCCTCTCACCTAATGAGCTGTTCAGAGATAAACCGCCGGTGGAAGTCTCTGAGAATCGCCAGAAATCTGCTGCGAGTTATGCATTGAAGGCAGTTCTGATGGGTTTGATCATCAAAATATATGAATATAGTGATGGCATAAACCCTTCAGTTATAATGATTATATACTGTTTACATATATATCTCTTCATAGATATAATTCTCGCCCTTGTTGCAGCCCTGGCTCGCGCCGTTTTTGGCTTAGAGCTGGAACCGACGTTCAACGAGCCATATCTATCCTCTTCTTTACAGGATTTCTGGGGAAGTCGATGGAACCTCATGGTAAACCGTATCCTGCGCCCCGCCGTATACAGTCCCTTCCTCGACGTATCAGACAAGTATTTGGGCCGTAAGTGGGCCACGTACCCAGCCGTTATAGCCACGTTCATGGTATCAGGCCTAATGCACGAGCTGATTTATTTCTACTTGGGTCGGATCAGGCCCACATGGGAGGTCACGTGGTTCTTTTTGCTCCATGGGGTGTGCGTGGCAGTCGAGATTGCAGTGAAGAAGGCGTTGAGGGGCAGGTGGCGGTTGCCGGGTATACTTGGGACGATCCTGACCCTTGGATTCTTTACGCTCACCGTCAGTTGGTTGTTCTTACCGCAGCTGTTGCGATGTGATGTCTTGGTTAAAGTGCTTGCGGAGTATGCGGTTTTGGGCTCGTTTGTGAAGGACGTTGGTATAGCTTTGACACTAGGCGCAAGGAGTTCTTAAGTGCTTTAGGGGGAAGGAGAAAAGAGCAAAAAGGTTCCTCTTGATAGCGGAATCCTAGTCAAAATACATAATATATATATACTGTTTAAATTGTAAACATTTAATATATAAAATTGTGAATATTCAGTATGTAAATTGTTTACATTTTATATATATATTGTGAACATTTAGTATATAAACATTGTGAAGAATTCACCGGAACTTGGGTGATTATTTCATGGAGATTAATTATTTCCTTACGCAACAAGTAGTTTCCGTTCTCATGTTAGGCAATTGTTCTGCCAATTTTGGTAGCTTCTAAGCTTAAATTTAGTTATTTTCCCTTTTCTTGCCTTCTAGAGGGCCTGATTCCATAAATACCCACGGGGTCTCTTGGTAACGGATCCTCTTTTTGAAGAACCAAATGCTACTCTGTCCTATTATTTTTCTCGCGCGTTCTCACTTTTCACGTAGTATTTTATGGTAGTGTTGGCCCGTCGATCGACTGCCCTAAGCCGTGAAACTAACAAGTATTTTTTCTCACAATTGTTTCTCATTTTTAATGGTACTAACTAATTGTATTTTTATTAACAAAAAGAAAAACTTGTCACAAATATTATAAAGAAGAGTGACTAACAACTATTTGTCACAAAAAAGTACAAAAATTTGTGTCCACATTATATTTTGTCACAATTACATTCGTTCTCATCATAATTATAATGTTGCCAAAATGCACATACATTTAGTGACAAGAAATTAAATAGTGACAACGTATGTTACGACACTATTATTCTAGTAATAGTGATAATTTATTCGTAACAAATACTTACTTGTCACAGTACAATTACCATATTATCTGTGACAAAAAAAAAAGTTATCACAATTATTCCACACAGTAATGTCAAATTATTTTTTGGATTTATGACTAAATTACGAAGTGTCACAAAAGATTTGTAACTAAATGTCTTTATTTTGGTCACAATACGTGTACGCACTACAAGAAATTTCACATTTAGTGACAATAGAAGTTGTCGCCAAAAGTATTGATTTTGGTCACTGTTGAAATTAGTGACCAATTTTTGAAGTCGTCACTTGTCGTCACTATATCCTCCGTCACTATTGTAGTAGTGACGACTTTTGAGAAGTTGTCACAATTACTCAAGCCTTTTGTGACAATGCTTACGTACACTAAAAGTAGTATTTGAGTGATCACAATAGTGGTTACAATAAAAGTACATTTTGTGACCAAATATATTATTACAAAAAATTAATCTAGTGGCAACTAAAATCGTTGCAATTAATTATTTTATTGTGACAGTACTTTAGTCACAATAGTTTTACTTATTTGTGAGAATTGTTCTTGACGCAAAAATGATTATCAGTGACCTAAAACGTGATAACAATAATTACTTTGTTGTGACAACAAATCATGGTAACAAATGATGTATTTATTGTGATAAAAGAAATTAACTCTAAAACAACCATTAGTGTTAACTAAAGTTGTACAACATTTCAATTTCTTGTAGTCATCATCTTCGTCCCTCGAGTGGTGGTCGCGTGATGTTTTTGTAAATAAAAAATAATAATTAATTATAGGGCAACCTTAGTGATGTTGGTTAGAGATTGGCTTAGTAGAAATAGTTATCATTCTTGATGTTTTTATAAGTGACCATTATTTTGTGCATAGCTTGACTTTCTTTTTAATACCAAATTAAAATGCCCAACACATAATAGAGGTTCCAAGCCACTGAAATCTTTTAATATCATGATCTCCTCTCCATTTGAAAAAGATCAAGTTCTCCATTAAACTTTTTTCTTATTGCCTTCCAAACTTCGCTTCAATAGCATTTGGTCTGTCATTCATTAGAATCTTTGTCCTGCTGTGAAACAAAGAATAAAGACAACAAAAAAAATTAATTAAAAATTTCGTGGATAAAATAACATGAAGTTTAATTTTGAATAAAGAAAATTTTACTTTGCTATAATTTTGAAGCTTCTATTACTGCTTGAAGAAAAATCTTCTCATGAGTCTTTGAAGTTAGCCCTTTAATACCTAAACCACGTGCAGAGCTTGACTTTCTTTTTAATACCAAATCAAAATGCTCAACAAGTGGCAGGTGCAGCTGGAATCTTTTGTTTATTCTTCTCTCCATCTTCTTGAAGTTTATTCAATTTTTAGTAAAGAAAATTTTACTTTACCATTTCAATGCAATTTGTATAATAGATTTTGCACCACTAATTGATTTGATCTCTTGATTTCCACTATAAATTTTATTTCTTTTCACTTTGGTCCTATATATAAATTTTTAAAAATTATTATTAATAAGAAATAAACTAGAAAATAATCAGGAGACATAAAAGATGATTTTAGATTAAAACATAAAGAATCTTCATATAGCCTTTTTCAAAAGAATATTAAATTAAAGAATAAAGCAACAAGAAAACTATTATATATAATCATATTAATAATACAAATGAAAGTTTCCAACCACAAGTATTAACTCTAATATAAATAAAATTAGTATTTATGTCAATAAAAGATATTTATCAATCATAATAGTTGTTCTGTTGTTGTAAGTACTTAAAAATGACAAACACCGTTAGCTAAACCTAATTGATAGCCTAAGTAGGTAACATAACCCTATAACAAACGCCTAGGGTTCCTACTTAGGCTATCAATTAGGTTTAGATAAAAAAAACCTCACAAATCAAATCATAAAATTTTAACTTGGAGTTAAAAATCTAAAATCCTAGCTACTCATAATTGGAATATTGATAGCAAAATAATTAAGAATTACAGAAATTGAAATAGAAACTAAAAGAACAAACCGATACGAAAGATTTCGATCGTTGCGTCATCCGCTACTGCCATTCTTCCGCTGCCCAGTTCTTATATCGTGGACCGCGGTCCACAATGCATTGTGGACCGCGGTCCCAAAACGACGTCGTTTTAGTAAGTAGGAGACGGAGTCCCGTAATTGACACTACAGTTCATTCCAAAAGATACTGCCTTACATTTGTTTTGATATTATCGAATGAAACTATAGTTATATCAAAAAGTAACTGTAGTTGTGTTGAAAAGAAAGTGCAGTGTATATGAAAAGATACTGAATAACAGTTTCACATTTGTGTTTGATATTATCGAATGAAACTGTAGTTATATCAAAATGTAACTGTAGTTGTGTTGAAATGTAACTGCAGTGTATATGAACAGATACTGAATAACAGTTTCACTTTTGTGTTTTTATATTATCGAATGAAACTATAGTTATATCAAAAAGTAACTGCAGTTGTGTTGAAAGGTAACTGCAGTTGTTGTGTTGAAATGTCACTGCAGTATATATGAAAAGAAAGTGCAGTATATATGGAAAGAAAGTGAGTGGCGCGAATTCATCCGTCTGTTTTCATAATCAAAACGACGTCGTTTTGGGACCGCGGTCCACAATGCATTGTGGACCGCGGTCCACGATATAATTTGCGTCCGCTGCCGCCGCTCTTCTCTTTTCTTCCTCTCTGTCGTATGCTTTTCTTAATTATTTTTCTATCATATCCCCTCTTCCACTTTATTTTCTCCCTTATATTATTTCCTTTTGCCGTGCCTTCATTCCCTTTCTTTCTGTTTCTTTCCTTATCCTCCAATACGTTTCTTTTAATTTCTTTAATTATCTTTACCCTTTTCTTTAGTTCATTTTATTCTCCCTTTGGGAAGCAAAATAAATTTAATCAGTTTTAATATCAAATTAATTAATTAAGACTTATATATGTGTGTGAATATATATATATATATATATATATATATATATATATATATATAATCTAATCACATGATAACTAATCTCTAGGTGAGAATGTGTGGACAAATCCAAACCGTTGATCTATTTAATTATAGTGACAAAGTCATTATAATAAATAATTACTCGTCACAATTATTATAACACTAGTGACAAAACTTGAAGTCAACACAATTATTTTCACAATTTAGTAATTTTTGTTATGAAATTATAGAGCGTCACAAATATTTGTAACAATTTCATCACAAAAATGACAACATGAGTGATAATAGTATTTTTTGTCACAATCGTATTTCATTTCTAATGGTACTAACTAATTGTATTTTTATTGACAAAAAGAGTTGTCACAAATATTATTAAAAAATAGTGATCAACTATTTGTCACAAAAAGGACCAAAATTTGTGACAATGTTATATTTTGTCACAATTACATTCGTTCCCGCTATAATTTTAATGCCGCCAAAATGCACATACATTTAGTGACAACAAATAGTGACAATTTAGGCTACGACACTATCATTCTAGTAATAGTGGCAACTTATTTGTAACAAATACTTAGTTGTCACAATTACTATACTATCCGTGACCAAAAAAATCTTATCACAATTATCACAAACAATAGTGTCGAATTATTTTTTTGGTCACAAAAAAGGTATTATTTGTGACAAAATTACGAAGTGTAACAAACGTTTTGTCACTAAATGTCTTCATTCTTGTTGTGACGGTAACTAAGTAATTAGATATACGGAGTACTAAACTACTATAATGTATTTGTGCCGTTGTGCGTATGATTGCTATGAAGTGGTTGCGGTGATATGCTTCATTACTCAATTGGTGAATGAATTGTAAGTTTCATTATTTATAACATTGGGTCCTATATAGTACTATGAAAGCATTGAGTTATGGGATGGAATGAGATTCTTTAGGATTTTCTTAACTAACTTGTTAAGAGGGATTTAAGATGAAACTGACATGTGAGAAGTATATGTTTTACAGCCAGTAGGGATTTGTTCCATCCGGAAGCCAAGGCTGCTTCCACACCGCAAATTATGCTGTGGACCCAGGTCCATCTTGCAATGTGGACCTAGGTCCAAAACTACGTCGTTTTGTCTTCTTCTTCTTCTTCTTCAAAATTGTGTGAATGTAGAGATTTCAAAGTGTGAATATAGAGTATAGAAATCGTGAATGTAAACTTATGATTGTGTGAATGTAGAGTTGCCCAGAAATGTGTGAATGTGGAGGTTTCAAATTGTGAATATGGAGTATAGAAATCGTGAATGTAGAGTTATGCATGTGTGAATCTGTAATAGAGTTAAAAAAGTTCTAGCAATTTGTAGCCCTGTAATGTGTGAATGTGGAGTTCTCAAGTTGTGAATATAGAGTATAGGACCTGTGAATATAGATTTTTGAATGTGTGAATGCATAACAGTGGTAATATAGTTACTAAACATATAATCCTGTAATGTGTAAATGTGGAGTTTACAAATTGTGAATGTAGAGTATAGTGTATGTGAATGTAGAATTTGTGTTCCACATTTCAGGTCAATATATTTATTAAAAAAAAAAAAACGTCGTTTTTGGACCCGATCCACCTTGCAAGGTGGACCTGGGTCCACAGCATAACTACTGGCTTCCTCACCAACATGGAATTTCCATTGCCTAACCGTTTGTAGCATCCTTGATGCAGAAGATCCTACCCACCTAGAATAGAACGCCAACAATAACTTGGGTTTGCACCAAGTTTTGCGTCAAAAAAATTCACCGTGAGGGTAGTATCGAGCCTTATAAATTCTGGGCGGTTAGGGAAGACGGATATGTGAGAAGCCTCCAACCTTGTTTAGCAAGTAGGGCTGTATTAAAGCTACTCAATCTCTTAAAATCGAGACCTCCCATTGACTTATAATTAGGCGAATACATTTTTCCCCAATTAAGCTATCCACCTTATTCCATCGCCTCTGTTTCCACTTGATTCACACCAATATTTGTTCATCAGTCTTTGAATTCGTTCGCAGAAAGATATTGGTAGAAAGTATATGCTCATGGTATAGGTAGGAAGAGCTTGAGCTAGAATTTTTTGCATTTTTAGTCCCACCACTATAGTGTCACATGCAGAATTGATTCACGACTTTCAAACTTTGAAATTTTGGTCCACGATTGTTGTTTGTGTTGCAAAAATAGTTCTTTTTCAGTCAACTTCTCGCCGGAAAAAAATTCTGGCCGAATTTTCCGGCACTTTTTTGCCGAAAAAAAAAACGACAGATTTTTTGTCAAATTTTCACTGAAAAAAAAAAATTCTCCTTTCAAGTAGGATTAAAATGGACAATTCTAAAAAATTAATTCATTTCTAAAAAAATATGTAGCCAATTTAATTATTTTGATTTTGGTAAACTAATTAAAGTTAAAACTAATTCATTTCTAAAAACATATGTATCCAATTTAATCTTAGTAAAATTAAGTACAACTTCAAAATTATTTTTACTTTTTGATTTATTTAAAATTATATTTAAAGTAAAAATAATTTAAATTTAAGGTGCGTGGTTTGTGTGCTTTAAGGTGTGTCGACCTAAGGCTTTAGGTGCGTAGTTTTTTCTTCTTAATGTGCGTTATTTTCCATCTTAAGGTGCATTTTTTTTCCAAACACAATCCAGCTTAAATTTTTTTCCAAACACAATATTGTTTATATGATTTTCTCTACAAAGCCATATTTATGTTAATCCAACTTAAGGTGAGTAGATTAGAAGTTAAGGTACATCAATTTTTTTTTTTTAAAGAATAGATTACCGAACTTAGAACCGCACGGGAACCGTACCCTGGCCTTTCCCGGCCCGCACCTAAACCCATCCCTATATATATATACAGGGCCGGCCCTGGCCATGTCGGGCCAGGACGACCGCACAGGGCCCCCAATTTTTGGGGGCCCAATTTTTAAAAAAATATTTTTATCTATAGTTAAAAAAAAATTCTACTTGACGAATATTTTTTTAGAATTTATATATTGGTCTTAATTGTAAGTGAAAATAAAATTTTAGAAGTAATTGACATCGAAATTTGGGTGAATAAATTTGTATTTAAATATGCACGAAAATGTCACTAATTTTAAATTAAATTTTGAAATGTATTTTTTCTTTTTTGAATTTTATGCATTATATTTAGACAAAAAATTTTATTACTTTTTCACTTTTGTCATAAAATAGAATAACTGGAAGTCTATATGGATTTGGACTCAATTACCTAGCTTAGTTATAGAAATTTTCTAGATCTTCTAGACTTCTATCTTTATATTTCATAGGTTTTTTTTATTATGTTTCTTACTTTTATAAATAGATATCTCTTTGTATATTATAGTGAAATCTAAATGTTAAAAAAAAAACCTCTTTCCCTATGTTCTTGTCTCTTTATTATTATCTGTTTTTCGTTGTACTCTATTATATTTAATCAGATTGCATCTCGAAATAAAAATAGTAAAAGTCCAAACTAAAGCTATTAGACAGGGCCCATATTTTTAATGGGACGGCCCTATATATATATATATATATATATATATATATATATATATATATATATATATATTTATATATTTATTTATTTATTTATTTATATATATATATATATATATATATATTTCCATCACTTCATTAGCCACAACTCAAAAGTCAAAACCGCATGAATAGTATGTTCATATTTAATTTGGATAGTTGCCAAGAGCAAATGGTATGAACAGACAAAGGGAGGATCATTGTTACACCTCACTTATCCAATCCTCTTTCTGCAGCTTTGTTTTGGATATGCATGCATAAACATTAATGATCATCTCTTTGCATTGCTATCATCTCAGATTCTCAGTGATAAATCATAACTCAAGAAAATTAATACATGCAACTTGTAATCACTCATCTCGCATCTTGCTCCATAATTCATATTATGTTTATTATTTTATATATTTTATACCTAGCTACTAGAGTAAGACATGTATGTGTAATATAATATTCGAAGAAATAAAAAGGATAAATTTTGTTAACATCATTATTTAACTATGCAATATTATTTTAAATTAAGGAAATCCATTATCTTCTTATCTTACACTATTGTACATATAATATATAATAGAGATAATGGTCATCGAGCTCTTAATTAATGCATGATGATAACAACAGTTTCTTGAATCAGAGGTTGATGGAGTTAATTACATGCACAAAATGTTCAACTTTATGCTTTACTTCCTCGCAAATTTTACTGTATAGTGGATCATGCATCAAAACAACGTTGTTTTGATTAATGAAAATAAACGGCTTAAGCGGTCTCCGTTTCGCGCCGTAAACTTTCAGTTTATATACGCTGCAGTTCCCTTTCAACACAACTATAGTACAGTTCCTTTTCGATATAACTACAGTTTCATTTGACATTATACACTCAAATATGTGAAAATGTTATTCAGTTTTCTTTCAACACAACTACAGTTTCTTTTATAATACACTGCAATTTCATTCCTTTCAACACAACTACACTATCATTTCGATATAACTACAGTTTCATTGGATAACATACACTCAAATATGTGAAACTGTTATTCAGTTTTATTTTATATACACTGCAGTTTCCTTTCAACACAACTGCAGTTTCATTTCGATATAACTACATTTTCATTTGATAATATAAAAACAAATGTGAGACAGTATCTTTTGAGATGAACTGTAGTATCTTTTACCGAACTCCGTTAAAACTTACGACAACCATTTCTTTTACTTAATGAAACGACGGTGTTTTGTGACCGTGGTCCACCGTATAATGACCCTTACTCCCTCCTAACACTGATCCAAACTATCTTTACCTTCCTTCATTTTCCTTACAAATGTTGCAAACCTTCTCCAATAATTATTAGATTGGAATAAGTCTTGGTTCATTTATTAAGTAGGTAAGTGCACAGATGCATTTCTCTATCACTACTTAGGCTTTCAATCTTCTCCACTATTAGATTAATTGGAATAAGTCATTGGTTCATTATTAAGCGTGTAAATGCACCCATGCATTTCTCTATCACTACTTGACTTTCAATCAATACTCAAATTAAGCTGATGTTCTCAGTGTTGACTTGTGTGCGTTTATAGAGGTTGATGAGAGTCCGAGCCGGCGCTGGCCATGTTTGACCAGGACATGCGCACAGGGCTCTCAAATATTGGTTGATTTATGTATATGGAAATTAAGACCGTCTAAAATTTTAAAATGTTTACATTTCTAATTCTTAAAGACTTGATTTATGTATAGAGTTATAGTCCTATAACTTATATAGGATTTGAGGCGGGTCTATTTGGCTATTATAAAATTATTATATATAAAGAGTCAAAAATTACCCTTATTCATATTATAATGCATACACGCAAGATTTGTATTCACAACACAGGAATTCGATATCAGTTCATTAATTTGAATGCGTTGTTTGTGCATTTGGCATCCTCAATTTTTTTTTATTTTTCACGATAAAAACATAAAAGTATGTAAGTTAAATATTTTAATTCTTTAATTGTATTGAAATATTTAAAATTATTAATTCAATAACTAACCCTAGCTATTAATTATATTTTTTGATAGGTGAAGTATAATCTAATTTCTTTTATTTTGATGTTATTACAATTGCAATATCAAATAGTCTTAACTATTTTTATTATTGTTGTTTATGCATAAAGAAGTTTTTTTAGAATAATCTTACTTATGATCAAGTATATTGTAAGAAAGACTCAATGAATTGGTGAATGATTTTGCATCGTCTAAATATGCTCGAAGAAGAAGGGAATGCGACTTTTCAAGTGAAATTTTGAATGATAGTTTTTTTTTTCTCTAGACTATTATATATTTTGATACAATATAATATATCGTTTATATATTTACAATTATACAAAAGAGGCCATGTTAAATTTTTGCACAGGACCTCGATTTTCTTAGGGACGGCCGAGAGTGAGCCCTAGCCATTAACTTTTGCAAATATAATATGTGCAAATATTCTTTTATATCTACTATACTAATAATCTATTTATTATTATAATAAGAGCCAAGGTCTATAACGGGAACTAAAAAAATAGCATTCAAATTATTTTTCATCTTTACATTCTATTATATATTTTTTTCTCTTAAATAACCCCACGCCTTTTAAAACTTACTCATTAATTTCTATAAGAAAAGTCATAGGTTCGAACCACATCCCAAACAGAGTTGCATAATTACTGAACATATACTACGCGTATGTTAGAGTATATTATTATTAATAAAAAAGTAAGTACCATACTCTTTTTTTTTTGAAGGAAGTAGTATCATACTCTAGTACTCTTATTAAATTAAATATAAATTAGTAGCTACAATAAAAAAAAAATAATACATATGCATTTCTTTAATTTAGAATTCGATGTTTACAATGTCTCTATTAAAAAAAAAAATTATTCATTATTAAAAAATTTAAAAGAGATATAATTTTATTAATTATATTGTCTTTATTTTCTTTAATGCAAATATTCATTATCTTCAAATTCATTATCTAATTATATTCACTATATAATAAATATCAAAGTTATATATAATACAAAATAATGTTATATATTTATTTACCAACTATTGGAAGGATTTGTTAACAAATACTACGTAACACATTTAAATAATCCATTTAAATAATCCAATAAACTGAAAAGGAAACTAGAGTGTAACTATAAATAGTTTTGATCATCGATCGTCTGTTCCACCACAAGTTCTGAGATAGTCTGCCATGGAAGGAGATATGAAGCATTGGAAGGAAGGAGAGATCACCGTCTTCATCAAGCTATGGCTCTCCATATACCTCTCTCTCTCCTACTGTTTCTTCGCTGCAAAAATGGCTCCCATTGGCCTTCCCAGGCTGCTGCTTTTCCTCCCTGTAATCTTTCTCTTTCTCCTCATTCCTCTCGCCTTCCACTCCGTCCATTTCTGCGGCATCACCGCCTTCTTCATCTCCTGGCTCGCCAGCTTCAAGCTCCTCATGCTTGCCTTCAACTATGGCCCTCTCCCTTCTCTCTCCCTCCCCCGTTTCCTCCTCATCGCCTGCTTGCCCGTCAAAATCCATAAAAAATGCACAGACAGCTCAGTTGGTTCTTCAAACAACACTCATTATGCACAACAAGATTCAGGTCAGCACAGACAGCTCAATTCATTCGTAAATGAAACGGAGGAAAAAATCCAGAAGCACCAAACACTGATCCTCTCACCTAATGAGCTGTTCAGAGAGAAACCAGCAATGGAAGTCTCGGAGAATCGCCAGAAATCTACTGTGAGTTATGCAGTGAAGGCAGTTCTGATGGGTTTGATCATCAGAATATATGAATATAGTGATAGCATAAACCCTACCGTTATACAGATTATACACTGTTTACATATATATCTCTTCCTGGATATAATTCTCGGCATTGTTGCAGCCCTGGCTCGCGCCGTTCTCGGCTTAGAGCTGGAGCCGCAGTTCAACGAGCCATATCTTTGCTCTTCTTTACAGGATTTCTGGGGAAATCGATGGAACCTCATGGTAAACCGTATCCTGCGCCCCGCCGTATACAGTCCCTGCCTCGGCATCTCGGCTAAGTATTTGGGCCGTAAGTGGGCCACGTACCCGGCCGTTATCGCCACGTTCATGGTATCAGGCCTAATGCACGAGCTGATTTATTTCTACTTGGGTCGGGTCAGGCCCACTTGGGAGGTCACGTGCTTCTTTTTGCTCCAGGGGGCGTGTGTGGCGGTCGAGATCGCAGTGAAGAAGGCGCTGAGAGGTAGGTGGCGGTTGCCCAGAATACTTGGGACGATCCTGACCCTTGGATTCGTTACGCTCACCCGTTGTTGGCTGTTTCTACCGCAACTATTGCGGTGTGAAGTCTTTGCTAAGGCGAGTGCGGAGTACGTAGCTTTGGGTGCATTTGTGAAGGATATTCGTATGACTTTGGCACTAGGCGCAAGGAGTGCTTAAGGGTGTGTTTGAAAAGTAAGAAAATAATTTCTGAAAAATGAGTCATTTTTCAGAAAGCAGTTTTATTTTATGTACTTGATTGTATCTTAAAAACTGTCTTTTGTGTGTTTGGTCTATTTTCCGAAAAATGAGTAGAATTGTATAATTATATATTTTTATTGTTGTATTTAAAATATAAAATAATAATATTTATTATTAAAAACAAAACAAAACAAACTTCGCTGCTCTGGTTTTCGGCCGGAAACCAAAGCTAGAGCTCCGACGGACTAGTTTTCGGCGAAAACCAATCTGCTGGAACGGAGAGAGGCACGGCCCATGGGGCTGTCCCTTGCGGAGGTTATTTTCCCTTTCTTGAAAATGACTTTTGAACTTTTTGTCTGGAAGTTGTTTTCCGGAAAAAAGAGGGTATTTTCCTTGGGGTCATTGGAAATCATTTTCCGTTGACCACATTTTTCGAACGTTGTCAAACACCGAAAGCTCGAAAAATGATTTCCGAAAATCATTTTCCGGGTTACCAAACACACCTAAGTGCTTTGGGTAGGGGGGGAGGCGAAAAGAGCAATAGTTATGTCATGAATCTAGTCAAAATACACTATATATATACTAAATATTTACAATTCAAATTGTGAACATTTAATTTATAAAATTGAAATACACTATATATATACTAAATATTTACAATTCAAATTGTGAACATTTAATATATAAAATTGTGATTATTCAATATGTAAAATTGTAAGTATTCAGTATGTAATTTGTGAACATTTTGTATATAAACATTGTGAATGTGTAAATTATGAACATTCAATATATAAATTGTGTATTTTTAGTCTCAGTCCACGTGCTTTAGCATAGGAGTATACCATTGATTTTTGAAAAATGAGAGTTATATATTTTTGCGAATATTTATTCTTGTAGATTGTATACATTTAGTAAAAAGGAAAAAAGAAAAAGGAAAGACGAAAGAAATAAAGTAACTTATATTACAAATAAATGATTAATTATCGGGGTGTGTCCCGGACTAGATCCCTAGCTGATTCGGATGGGTGATCAAGCTCCTCTTGCTTGCGTTCAACCATGGCCCTCTCCCTTCTCTCTCTCTCCCCCGTTTCCTCGTCACCGCCTGCCTGCCCATCAAAATCCACCAGAAACACACACAAGATTCTTCAAACAACACTTATTCTGCAGGACGGGATTCAGGTCAGCACAGACAGCTCAATTGGTTCGTAAATGAAACTAAACAGAGGGAAAAGTCCAGAAGTATCGGACACTGATCATCTCACCTAATAAGCTGTTCAAAGAGAAACCGCCCGGTGGAAGTGTATGAGAATCGCCAGAAATCTGCTGTGAGTTATGCATTGAAGGCAGTTCTGATGGGTTTGATCATCGGAATATATGATTATAGTGATAGCATAAATCCTACAGTTATACTGATTATATACGATTTTCATATATATCTCTTCCTGGATATTATTCTCGCCTTTGTTGCAGCCCTGGCTCGCGCCGTTCTCGGCTTAGAGCTGGAGCTGACGTTCAATGAGCCATATCTTTCCTCTTCTTTACAGGATTTCTGGGGAAGTCGATGGAACCTCATGGTAAACCATATCATGCCCCCCACCGTATACAGTCCCTTCTACGACGTGTCGGACAAGTATTTGGGCCGTAAGTGGGCCACGTACCCGGCCGTGATTGCCACGTTCATGGTATTGGGCCTAATGAATGAACTGATTTATTTCTACTTGGGCCAGGTCAAGCCCACGTGGGAGATCACGTGGTTCTTTTTGCTCCACGGCGTGTGCGTGGCGGTCGAGATCGTCGTGAAGAAGGCGCTGAGGGCCGGGGCCGGTTGCCGGGAATACTTGGGACAATCCTGACCCTTGGATTTGTTACGCTCACCGTCTGTTGGTTGTTCTTACCGTAACTGTTGCTGTTGCGGTGTGAATTCTTGGTTATGGCGCTTGCGGAGTACGCGAATTTGGGCGCATTTGTGAAGGATGTTGGTGTAGCTTTGATACTAGGCACAAGGAGTTAATTCTTAAGTGCTTTAGGGGTGAATGTGAAAAGAGTAATAGCTATGTCATAGACTCGGATTTATCTTGCCAACTGGATTTTAGTCAAAATACATAATATATATACTGTTTAAATTGTGAACGTTCAATAGGTAAATTATGAACATTTAATATATAAAATTGTGAACATTTAATATGTAAATTGTGAACGTTCAATATGTAAATTATGAACATTTAATATATAAAATTGTGAACATTTAATATATAAATTGTGAATATTCAGTAGGTAAATTGTTTACATTTAATATGTAAGTTGTGAACATTTAATAATATATAAACATTGTGAACATTAAGTATATAAATTGTAAACATTCAATTTGTAAATTGTGTATTCAATATTTAAATCGTTTAATAATTGTATATTTTTGGACCACTAATCAAGCACTCAAGCTGGAATACAGAGGGCAATCAGTCCTCACTGCGCAAGGCACTTAGTAGGAAGAGGCCTCCGCTACGAACAACGATAACACGGGAACTTCTAAGCTTAAATTCTAGTTATTTTCCCTTTTCTTGCCTCCTAGAGGGCCTAATTCCTTGTATAAATAACCCTCAGGATCTCATTGTAACGGATCCGCTTTTTGAAGAAC
This sequence comes from Ipomoea triloba, assembly GCF_003576645.1. NCBI lineage: Eukaryota > Viridiplantae > Streptophyta > Magnoliopsida > Solanales > Convolvulaceae > Ipomoea > Ipomoea triloba. The sequence continues at coordinate 26,762,248 of NC_044925.1, read as the reverse complement.
CAAATGTTACTCTGTCCTATTTTTTTTCTCGCACGTTCTCACTTTTCACATAGTATTTTACGGTAGTATTGGCTCACCAATCGACTGCCCTAAGCCGTGAAACCAACAAGTATTTTTTTCTCACACTTGTTTCTCGTTCTTAATGATACTAACTAATTATATTTTTATTGACAAAAAAATTGTCACAAATATTGTAAACAAGAGTCACCAACAACTATTTGTCACAAAAAGTAAAAAAAAATTGTGTCCACATTATATTTTGTCACAATTATATTCATTTTCATCATAATTATAATGCCGCTAAAATACACATGCATTTAGTGATGACAACGTATGATACGACATTATTATTCAAGTAACAGTGACAACTTATTCGTAATAAATGCTTACTTGTCACAATTACTATATTATCTGTGACCAAAAAAAAAAAATTAAAGTTATCACAATTATCCTACTCAATAGTGTCGAATTATTTTTTGGTCACAAAATGATATTATTTGTGACTAAATTACGAAATGTCACAAAAGATTTGTCACTAAATATCTTTATTTTGATCATAATATTCGTGTGGTAAGTAGTAATTAGATATATGGAGCACGTACTAAACTACTATAATGTATTTGTGCCATTGTGCGTATGTTTGCTATGAAGTCGTTGTTGATGAGGTGGGTTGTGGTCCTATATTACTATGAAAACATTAAGTTATCGGATGGAATGAGGCTCTTAACTAACTTGTTAGAGTAATTTAAGAAAAAATTGACTTGTGAGAAGTATATATTTTACCGTGTAAAAGATGACAAAATAGGATTGGTGAGTTTTTGAGATTTATATTTTATTGTTATTTGTCAATTTTCTAATGAATATTTAAGAGATTTTGATAGACAATGGTGCCATTGCCGTGTAAGGCTAGGAGGATGCAAGGCTTTGGGGGCTTGATGGTGTTGTATGTATGAATATTCCCTTTCATTTTAATATTTTTTTAAAAAAATATACTTTAATTTCCATGATTTATGTTGTATGCCTTGAAGTGATTCACAATATTCATGATTTTAATTATAAATCATAAATGTTAGATAAGGAAAAACCTTAAAACAATATTGAAATTAAACTAAACAGTAAATTCAAAATCAATACATAAAATATGTTTGCTCCTATGTAATATGATCGTACGCGACAAGCTCAATAAAAATAAATAAAAAAATTGACCCTACAATGTTTGAAGTGGACAGATTTATTGTGCGCACGACATTTGACCATGTCTGCTAAGACACATTGAATTACCGTAATTTACATCATTTCAAATGCTCTGTCGGATCAAGATGTAGAGAGCCCTTAGAATTGAAATATATAATCGTAATTTACATCATTTCAAATGCTCTGACGGATCGGGATATAGAGAGCCCTTAGAATTGGAATATATATATATGATCATACCAGGTATGGCTGCCCATTAACGTGCGGTCAGTGCGGCCGCGCTACTATGTATACAAATATACATCACTCAATGTTAGAAAATGCATCAAACAAATATGCATCATTAGGTACGCATCACCAAAAAACACACCACTATGTATGTAAAAATACACCACACAATATTAGCAAATGCACCATTTGGAGCAGGGGAGTTATGGTGCATTATTTTGGGTGTGTGTGTTTTATAGTGTTTTTGTGTATTTTCATTGTGGTGCGTTTTCTAACATTGAATGGTGTGAACCGCACCGACCGCACAGGAAGGCGCAACCACATTTGAATAGATTCCTATATATATATATATATATATGCTTCTTCTCCCAATAACTTGACTATCCTTTCCGTGAGCACATGATGACCACGCAACTGGATCATATTAAATATGTGTACTATCATGTGTGCATGTGGCTCACGAAATTGTTTTTTGCACGTCATTATCCACTAATTATATTTCACATTAAATTATCATTAATCTCATACCTAATTTACAACCCTCGTTTTGATTTTCATTTATTTATTTATTCCACTCCGTAACATACTTACATCCATTTCCACACGCAACAATAATTTTTTTTTCTTTTAGGTCACGGAGAAAGTCCACAATTAATACTCAAATATATATAGTAAATAAACTTCACTTACGTATAATAACTCACAAATTATACGAGTGAGTCTCATGTGATATTGTCTTACGAGTTATTATCTATGAGACAGGTAAAATATACTACATCCGTCCCATTTTGTTTGTCTGATTCGGTTAACGAGGCTTGACTGGAGTTATTTTTAATTCAATTTTTCATAATATTAAATTTAGTATTTGTATATAAAATTTATATATTTAGAAACTACATTAAAAGTACTATTAAACACAAAAAAAATCAAATTTAAAAATAATTTAAAATTTCTAAAAAAAATAAGCAATGAAGAAAGAGTTGGTTTGACCAATGAATAGTAAACAGGACAGGTAAAATGGGGCAGAGGGAGTAATATTTTTAAATTAAAATGTAATATTTATGATTGAATAGTTAATTGTGAAAGAAAATGTAATACTAATCATTGCTTAATTGTTATTTATGATAGAAAGACTAATCCTTATAACGAAAAATATAATATTTTGATTGTAATATTTTTAAATCAAAATATAACATTAAAACTTATGATAAAAGTTATAATACTTATGTAAGAAAATGTAATACTTATAAAAACAAAAACAAAACAAAAAAAAGTTGGCAATTTGCGAGGTAAAATCAAAATACAAAATTAGTATTATTCAATTAAGAATCCAAAAAGTTTTGCCCTACTCCCAACGGCATAATCGACTAAAAATAAGCGGAAATGGAAAAATATCAAAAGAATAAGCAAAATTTAAAACTTGGACATAAATACGCAAATTATTTTGTCAACAACTTAAAGTTTTGTTAACTTTCTTTGTCAACTGAAAGTTACCAAAACTTTAAAAAAAAAAAAAAAAAGTTTTGGTAACTTTCACCACTGCATTTAGAATTCGTTTTACGATAACATATTAACCAGTACGTCAAAGTTTTAAAAACTCTATATTATATTAATTGGGTCACACTTGTGTGAGACCGTCTCATGGATCCTTATTCGTGAGACGAGTCGGGTCGGGTCAAAGCACCATGCAAATGTCATACTTATATGCTCAAATATAACACTAATCAAGAATACAATTTTTGTTACTTATAAGAGAAAAAGTAATACATTTTTCATAATAAGTAATGTTGACAAATGTCACATACTTATAAGGGCAAATATAATACTTTTTAGGAAAAAAATAATACTTTTAAATCAAAATGTAAAAGTATTATATTTTCCCTTAAAAGTATTACATTTACCCTTATAAGTAACAAAAATTTTATTCCTAATTAGTATTACATTTGAGCATATAAGTATGACATTTGTGCATATAATTGTCACACTTGCATCTTGGTCCGACCCGATCCGACCCGTCTCATTGTGAGAAAGTCCCACACAAGTTTTTGCCATATTAATTTATCTCCTCCAATTTTTCCCATTTCAGTCAATTTTCCCTCCAATCAAAGATTGTTGGTCGACCTTTTAGCACATAATAAGGTGAAACCATCGCTATTGTTGACCCAAGAGAACAATGGAAGGAGAAATCAACAATTTCATTATGGTATGGACTACTGTATTGGCTTGTTTGTGTTACTGCCATTTTATTGGTAATCTTTTCCCAAAACCCAATTTTTCAAGACTTTCCGGCGTTCTTCCGGTGGCCGGTATCTTCTTTCTTCTTCCTCTCAATCTCACCTCTTCAAATCTGGGCGGCGGCACCGCTTTCTTGATAGGCTGGCTGGGGAGCTTCAAGCTTCTTCTTTTCGCGTTTGGGAGGGGCCCTTTGTGTTCTTCCCCGCCGCTGCCGCTCTCCAGATTCGTGGCCTTAGCTTGCTTGCCGATCAAGTTTCAAGAATTTGATGAGAGATCGCCGGAGAAGAAAACCGGCAAGTCGCCGGCGAATTATTTGACGAAGATGGTTTTGTTGGGAATGCTGTTTCGTGTGTACACTTACGAGAATGTTCCTCCCAAGCTTTTGATGTTGTTTTACTGCTGTCATATCTATTTCGTCTTGGATCTATCCTTGACAGCTATAAGTGCTGCTGTCAAGGCAGTAGGGCCGGTTCTGAGCAAGGACGGGGTAGAGTTAGAGCCGCCATTTGACGACCCGCATTTGGCCACCTCGCTGCAGGATTTCTGGGGGCGGAGGTGGAATCTCATGGTGACTAACATCCTCCGCCCCGCCGTGTACGACCCGGTCCGGGTGGCGGCGGCCCGGATCCTGCCGGAGAAGTGGTCGGCGCTCCCGGCGGTGGCGGCGACGTTTTTGGTCTCCGGGATCATGCATGAGGTTGTGTTCTATAATATTGGGAGGGTGAAGCCCAGCGGAGAAGTGATGTGCTTCTTCCTCATCCATGGAGTTTGTTTGGCTATGGAGATTGGCGCCAAGAAAGCCATTAATGGCAGGTTTTGCCTGCCTGGAATCGTCTCAGGGCCACTGTCTCTCTCCTTTGTCATCCTCACCAGTTTTTGGCTTTTCTTTCCTCCATTTTTGAGGAACAAACCAGATGTGAAAGGATGCCAAGAGGTTCTTGCCTTTATCCAGTTTGTTAAGCATAAAAAACTAGTTAGTCCAAGTAATATTACTTGTCCATATCTATAGAGGAAGGCATCTTGTGTGAGACGGTTTTATGTGAGACATCTTATACTTTTTTGTTAAACTGTCATAGAGTCATACCAGGTTTATTCAAAAGATCATTATAATCTTGATTATGGAAAGTTCACAATGTTAATGAATGTTGTTCTTGTATCATTTACCTAGCAAGGCGCTACAACTTACAAACTCGACTCAAGATAAACTATAATACAACCCCACATCGGCTCCTTCAAGAATGGGGGCATTGTATGAGTCAAACCTCTTTTCTCAGACTAACTTTCGTGGACCGTGGTAGAGTTAAGGTTTGACTTGAGTACCTAACTTTGCTGTGCTGTTGTTGAACCGTGGGGGTTTGGTCCCGACTTATGTATTACTCTATTCTTGAAGGAGCCGAGCTAATGTGAGATCGTATCAAACCGACATTGTAACTGTGAAACAATCATTCATCCAGGAAGACAACATTCCCACTCTCAACATATTGTTTTCTTTGCATTGAACCTTTGGCTAATCTCCTATGGTGTTTTGGCTGAAACATGACTGAGGTTTGTGTTTGTTTGCCTCTGGTAAGAAGATGCATTCTGCAGCCTGAAAGATTGTTCTGTAATCAGCTTGAGAGTTGAAGGGTGCTGCCACGCGACTAGCGAGAATCGATCCCCGTATTGTTTCCCCATTCCCTCTACTAATAGCTGCCAATATAAGGCTCCAGCTCCAGCTCTTCTGTTCTTGGCTGATTCGTAAATCCTGTCATAAACTATTCTCAGAAGAGTGTCTCTTTCAGAAGACCCTCCTGGCTGCAAACCCAAAGGAAATCCGACTTCTGTGAACAGGACGGGTTTCTTCAGGACATTTTCCCCGTCGTTTATGTGAGAATCCACCCAGCGCGAGAGAAAGTTTATTCTTCTGGTTAAATTTGCACCCGGGATCCTATGATCAGAAGAAAACTATGTATGAGTATCAAGTTTATGAATGAAGGCTAAAATTAAGACCTTAGGGCTTGGGTCCAGAAGAGTCATGTTATAACGTATAAGACATTCTTGATTACTTGCACTTAGCAATTGTATTATAACTTCACTAACCAGCTTTATAAATCATGAAGTTCTACCCTTGCTATTGTTGTTGAAAATAGATATCACATTCCTGCATTGTATTATAACTTCACTAACCAGCTTTGAGGATAAGCATGAACAGAAGCAAAGTCTATGTTTTTAGTTGCTGAGTTCTGTATGAAGTCCAAACCGAGGGAAGTTGTCCATTCTCCGGGATTCACGGCAAGGTTTGTTCTCGTTTTCTGACCGTAGAACCCCTCGAGCCCGATAGTCACAAGATGTTTATGATCCAAACTCTTAATGAATGCAGCCATCTCAGTAATCCACGCCTGTTCGCCAGTTACACAAGTCTTAAAAGCTCAGAAAATAATAGAATTCGAGACAATTATTAAATACAGGAGGAGATTATTGATCGCTGAGAGGATCATTTTATGAGAAGAATGGAACATTGGCTGTTACCTTAGCTGACTATTTTTCAGAAGCAATTTTATTCACCTTCAGCCTAAAACTCTAATAAATTGAATTTGACAAGCTAATACTCACCTGAAGATCGGAAGCACATGAACTGGATGTGCATCGAGGCTCATTTATGAGTTCCCAGGCAAATATGGCGGGTTCGTCTGAATATCTAATTCTGCTTAAGGAATTCTTTCTAGTCACAACAGCCTGAGATGCCAAAAGAACCCGTTGTATAAACACATGTACTCTACATATCCATCATTATGACACTTAAAGTGTATTACTTGAAAAACTTTTCAATGCAATCCTCAAAAGAATCCATTATAAACAAAATTATTACCTTTGCTGTTATTTCATCACTTGATAAAGAAAATCTTGCAAGGGTATAGTCAACTAAGACGCTAATGGATAGTAATAGGTACACTACATACAATCTGTTCTTTCACTTCTAAGGAAATTAACGTCTAAGATTTGGTATACCTTAACACACAATTTGAAGTAGTAAGTAGAACTTTAAAGGAAATTAACAACCTAAGATATAGTATACCTTAACGTACGATTTGTAATAGTCTTTTATAGTTGGGTTGGTGAAGAAAGAATCACTGGAAGAAGAGACATTGACACCAGCTTCTTGTGCCCACCTAACATATTGAGTAGTTCCACCATACGCTTTCAAATTATTGACGAGGCTGAGGATTAATCTTATTCTATGCCTCCTTGCCTCAGCAACTACATAATCTAATCCCTGGAATTCATTGAATATCATCAAAATACAAAAGGAATGTTATGGATTAACAGAACGTGTCTAAACCCTCATGAATTTTAAACCACTGCACCAATCATCCATACAAGAAGATGATCACTTATTTCCTATGTTATCACTTTTAAGCTTGATTTAAGCTCATTATCCTCCAAACACAATCAAATTCAAGACCTATCATGGCAACAAATCCAACACAAAGATTTAAAAAAAAAAAAAATGCAAGACAGAAATACAATCTTCAGCAAGTTAAATTGAATATCAAGAAAAAATAAGGGAAAAATACATTTTAAGTCCGTTTGTTCCTTAATACTGTTTTAATCCTTAACTTTTTATCGTTACAATATATACCCCTAACTCTTCAAATATATATATATATATATATACACAGCATCTAAAGCAACAAAACTATTAAAGTTTTAAAATTTTTACCCTCTGAAGCAACAAAACTATTAAAATTATATTTTTAACGCCTCAGCCCCGAAGCAACAAAACTTTTTTCAATTTTGGCATTTTGTCGGCAAATAAATAGAAAATTGACAACCTTCTTCCCTAAAGTTTTCTACTTCAATGAAAGTAGATCGTTCCTATACGATGAACATGTTAAAATCAAGTTTCGTATTTTACAAATGAAATATCTAGACTAAAGAATATTATAATTAAACAAAAATATTAAAGAAAAATAGTAAAGTACCCATGCTCGAAGTAAAATTTTAATATTTTGTTGCTCCAAATGTTAAACTGTGACGTTTTTGAAGGATTAGAGGTGTATATTGCAACGGTAAAGTTAAAAAGGTAAAGTTAAAAGACTAAAACAGGAAAAATTGAAGGAATGTTAAAGACCCTTTCATGACAAATCTAAAGCCAAATGATCAAACCTTGTAATTGTAAGCAAAAACATGAAGTGTACTCAATCAAAGTAAATTGAATGTCATGAAGAAGAAGAAGAAGGAGGAGGAGGAGGATAGGGTTGTAAGGAACCTGAAAGGCCCTTTCATTGAAGACGCCAGGGTGGAGCTGAAGAGCATTGGGTCCAGCGGCGGGACCATCACTGAAAGCCCAGGTCCGGCAAACGCTCAATCCCATGGCAGCTCCTCTTTCGAGGATCTCAGAGACCTTTTGTCTGGATTCACCCCACACGCTCTCCGCCATCAACCAATAAGAATTCCACCCATTGATATAAAAGTCTTCTACTCCTCCTCGTTCGTTGTTGAGAATAACGAATCTGGTGCGATTGACTCCCGCGAACTCCATCTTCGGCTGCCATAGGTACGGGATGGAGGAAAAGCTGAAGAGACGATCGCTGAAGTTGAGATAGAGAATTGAGAGCAGAGTGAAGATGCCTAGGATCGTGTACAGCTTCCTCTCGCTCAATTGAGAGTTCATCATTGCAGTTTATACTGTTACTGTTTCCCCCTTCTGGGTTTTTTTTTGTTGTAGTGGTGGGTGGTAATTCATAACTAATTAAGCAGTTCTTCTGGCGCGACTTTTCCCTTTCTTCCTGTTCTTTCTCTTCTATTTCTAGTTAATTGTCAAACTTCCACCCAAGGTTCTCTTGGATCCATACTTTCTTTCCTAATTGGGTTAGTTCAATGAAAAACGATAAAAGAAGCAATTTTCTTTCTCAAATGACATTAGCTAGCCGCGAAAAGGATAGCACCAAAATGTGCACATATTTAGGGCAATTTATATTGTGAACATGTCTTCATGTTCATAATACACACATAAAAACAGTATAATGAACATAAATTAAAATGCACAGAATTCATATTCATTATATGTGTTTATGTGTAGTTGTATTATGAACAAAATTCTATACCTTATAAAGTCAAATTCTATGTATTGAATTAAGACCCACAATATAACAATTACATATTTAGATAATAACTACAAGTTTCTCTATACTCTCACCACACTTTCTTTCTAAAATGACATGAGCTTGCCTGGAAAAAGTCAAGCCGGAAAGGGGACATACAAATATTAACTTTATTACCACTCTATCAAACTAGGCCAAAATCAAAAGGGTGTTTAAAGTTGTATTAGGAGATTTGAAACTTTGAGGTGTTATTACAGTTTGGTCATAACTAGTATACAACCATCACATTACATTATTAAACAAATTTACAACAAAGTGTTAAGTACAAAATGAAGTTGTTTGGAACGCAGTGTTGTAATTAGCTATACTACATCACCCAACACACCTTTACACTTCAAGGAATTGGTTGAACATGTGGTTTTGGTGTCTAAACAGTTTTTACAGGCTCATGATCTACCAAATACAACTGCAGAATAGGAACATTATCCTGCAAGAACCAAGAGGTATAGGAAAGCCTAATTAAGATATGCATTAAACAAACTACATCAAAGATGTGTCCTTTAAGTGTGAGAAGTTCGGTAAGCAGATTTGTTGACAGGAGAGAACAACAACCGGCCAGTTAACTTCTCAGTCAAATGCATTCATGTAGCTACAGCCACAAAGGCAGTCAAGATGAAGGGCATTCATAAATCTACCCACATCTTGGTACAATGCAGCAACAAGTTCAACACCATATAATCAGATACTTGGAGTGTGTGAAGTTCGGTAAGCAGATTTGTCAACAGGAGAGAACAACCGGCCAGTTAACTTCCCAATCAAATGAATTTGTGTAGCTACAGCCACATTGGCAGTCAAGATGAAGGGCATTCAAACATCTACCCACATCTTGGTACAATGTAGCAACAAGTTGAACACCTATAGTAGTCCACACCACAATCTCCTCATATAATCATATACGTAGTATTTTTAAGTGTGTGAAGTTCGGTAAGCAGATTAGTGGACAGGAGAAAACAACAACCGGCCAGTTAACTTCACAATCAAATGGATTTGTGTAGCTACAGCCACATTGGCAGGTCAAGATGAAGGGCATTCATATATCCACCTAAATCTTGGTACAATGTAGCAACAAGTTGAACACTAAAAAAGCCCACACCACAATCACCTCATATAATCAGATATTTTTTAAATTGTGTGAAGTTCGGTAAGCAGATTTGTTGACAGGAGAGAACAACAATCGGCCAGTTAACTTCACAATCAAATGAATTTATGTAGCTACAGCCACATTGGCAGGTCAAGATGAAGGGCATTCATATATCCACCCTAATCTTGGTACAATGTAGCAACAAGTCAAACACTATAATAACACAATGTCCACATGCAATCACTATTAGCATTTCATTCCAACAATGAAACAAAACAAAAACATCCAAAGAGAGATCACCGAGGAACAAAACCCATATTGTTTCTTTCAAGATGCAATGAGTTCAATAACCACCCATGCCTAATGGAAAGCAAACTTCTAAGCAAGCATACAGAATTGTGAAGTGAAAAAGGACATTCAAAGACTCAATTGTGTTGGCAAGTTTTGGTTCAACAAAGTAAAGCCAGCAGAATCAATCAAATGGAAGCTCATTATCACACTCAAATTGCATTTTCTATCAGAAGCTTGGCAGCAAATAAGCTAATACTGGCAAGATAAACAAGTCAGTATAGACATCAAGGAAGAAAATCACATAGTGCATTTCTAATTTGAGGTGTCTATAACCAATAAAATAGTGAAACAAATCCTCAAAAAAACAAGTTCACATAGAACAAGATCCAAAAACAGAAATAAACAAGACAAGTTTCATTTTCAATATTAAATACTCTAAAGTTCATGACTTTTCCTCTAAAAGACCAGCTCGTGAGGTTTCATGCCGGCCTTCAGTGAGAATCTTGCACCCAAATAAGCCTTCAAATCTGGCACTGACTCGATGGCTTTAATCAAAGCTGCATCAACAGCCTTCTGCTCATCCTTCCTCTCTTGTGGAATCACATTCTTCTCCTACATTTTCCAATATAATCATAAATGTTAGCACAAAAGCACAGTCATTTAAAACAAAACAAAAAAGGAAAAGCTCAAAACCTCTTTTTCGGACTCAAAGAACTCTCCTTCAGTCTTCTTCTTCTTCTTATCTGCCAGCTTAGCAAAGTACTTGTCGTCAATCTTCTCGACATTGACACCGCAAACGTCAACCTTGGTGGAAGTTGCAATCACATAAGCCTGGTTCACGCGCCTCAGAGGAACTCCATTGATCTTAAAAGGACCAGTAACAAGGAGAAGGCCAGAAGGAAGCTGCTTTAAGAACACAACTCTCTTACCCTTGAACCTGCCGGCAAGGATAATCAGAACAGTCCCAGGAGTAATACTGGACCTAAGCTTAGTCAGCTTAGGCTTATGCTTGTTGACGAGAGGCTTCTTAACATCGTCGGCGGGGTAAAACTTCGGTGGCTTCTCGGCCGCCGGCGCAACGGCTGGCTTCTTCTCGTGGTGAGGGAATTTTCCGCCGTTCTTCGCCTTGATAGCCCAAAGTCCCCTCTTGTGGTACATCTTCGACCGGCAAAACTTGCCGACGCCCCTGATTAGCTCAGGATTACGGGGAGACTTCTTCGCCGCCATTGAAGATTAAGCTACGATTGCTACGTTCGTTGTTGCAGCTCTCAGCTTCTTAACCCTAGAAGCGCTGCCTACGCTTAATATATATGCTTATATATATACCCCTCATAGTGTAAATACAAGGGTAATGAAATGAAATCAGGGCCGTTCATCTGAAATGATAAATGGGTATTGTCATCATAAGCCCAGTTTTGATTCCATCCGGCCCAGTAAGCTAATCAACATATTGTCACTTGATATACCATGAGTCAGGTCCAACTTATATTGTAGATCATTATTTAAAATAATATTTAAATTATATACTTGTAATTAATATATTATATACTTTTACTTAATAAATTATGTACCTATTGTAATTAGCATATTGTGTATATACAACTAACATATTATGCAGTACTGTAAACATATTATGTATATATTACAATTAACGTATATTATGTACTTACAGTTAATATATTATATACTTTTTTTAGTACTACTGACTCTGTTACAATGTAGTATTTGTTCATAATTACTTTCTCAACCTATTGAAGCACAAAGAGTCAATATGACTCCGCTGACGTTCGAACTCACCCCCTCCATATGTATTTGGTATACTCTCTTCGTCTTTTGATGGAGAATATTACTCGTGTAGGACTTCCCCTCTAACCGAACAATTACTAGGTACCCCCGATTAGATCAACGAGAGGAGTCATTTTCGACTTTGACCGATCATGGTCTCAACCCCCCCTCCCCTCCTCGACCTCGGGGTTGCAACCGGGCTAACGGAGGATTGCTTTGGCCCCACATTACCTGTAGATCGGCTTGACCAAATTAGGTCGGGGCAATCATTTGGAGTAGGTACACTTAGCCCGATCCTATTATAGTAAATATTTAAAAATCTTGATACACCCTGTTGGAGAGGCACTATTCCCGAGCTCGTCTATTGCACATGCGCCATGTGGTGGGCATGTTGGAGGCCCTACGTGTGTCTCCTTCCTCTCAATTATAAATACCGCATTTATAACAAATGGTGGAAGACTTTTGGCATTATTGCCTACCACATATATGCTCGGGATCCTATGACCTCTATTAAGTTTTATGTGCTTAAACATTAACCATTTAACCCTACAAACAAACTAGTAAATGATCCTTTCGCGATCCGACCTCAATATTTGTACGTATTTGTGGGAACCAACGTATTTACCATACCAGTCTTATTTTATGTGTTTAGTTCAATTAACGATGATTGATTGAAGTAATTTTTTTTATACTTGTATGTATTTGTGGCCACATATTGCGCTAAAAGAATATGAACTCTGCGTATGAATAATTCAACTGGTCACAAAGGTAAAATTTGTTATAAGAGACGAATGATTGAGTTTCACTAACGTAATGTGGGATCAATTTATCAAAATGAGAAAGTTTATTGTGCTCAGTGACCAAAAGTTTAACCCTTGTTAATCGGTTGAGTCACCAAGCAGTTTTGTCATGGATCCAAGTCAAAATACACAAATTATATACTAAATATTCATAAATTTTATACACTGAATGTTCACAATTTACATACTGAATGTTTATAATTTACCTATAGTATATAAAAATTGTGTACATTTAATATATAAATTATGTATTTTTAAATTCGGGTCCAATGGATAATTTTTCCCTAGATTTACCCTTCATAATTTTGTTGGGTCAAGGCATGGGGCGTATGAGATTAGCGATTCCGCGTAACAAGAACATGTGTTTTGCCAACAAGTAAATGGGCCTTATGGCCCAATGCTGCAAAACGACAAATCGTGGACGCGCCAACACCCAATACAAAATTAATACGGAGGATCATAAAACCGGAAAATTTGGTTACAGATCGGAGCGTTGCCGGAAATGGAGGGAGTGGGGGCCAGACTCGGCCGATCCTCGACACGCTACGGACCTGCCACCGTTTTTACCGGTCCTGTCAGGAAATGGAAGAAGAGGTGGGTCCACGTAACGCCGCCGAACTCCGGCAATGTCAATCAGAATCATCAGCAGGCCACGGCGAACGGCGGAGTTAACGGAAATAATGGCTCTCATCTCTTGCTTCTCAAGTGGACACCTATTACTGCGAGGCAGAACAATAACAATAGTAATAACAGCAATGGCGGCGTCGATAAGAATGACGACTCCAAAAGCTCCGCCAAAGACGATGATGTTGCTGTGGAGGAGCCGCGGAAGCGGAAATTTAAGTATATACCGGTAGTTTTCTCTCAATTCATTTAGCTAATTGCATTCGCAATCGGTTGCAAGTTTGGTATTTTGGTTTGTAGTAAATCAAATTGAGGTTTTGAGAAGGAATTGTGTGCACTATTATGGTTTCAATTTTATCGTTGAAGTGATATTAAGTAGAATAGATGTTTAGCTAAAAGCCTAAATGCCGATCACTGTACAGTGCTGCTGTACAAACATGCAATATTTTGAGGGTTTAAACTTGGAACTTAAGAATTGAACTTCTTTGGTTGGAAGATTGTGATCTGTTTTTATGCACTAGAGTTTTGAACTGAAAGAAAGTTAACATGATGGTCTGGTTGATTGTTATATTCTCTTAAATAAATCATTGATATTGCTGTTTCATGTAAAGACTTTTGATTGGTGGAGTTATGATGTCTTTATGCCAAGTAAATTAATCTTTTATTATTCCTCCATGTTGCTATTTTAGCCGCCTACTCCATTTGGTTTCCCTGCTCACCCATTTTCGAAAGAAGTAAATGTTAGTCTCCCAGGATTCTTTAACAGTTTAGTTGTACTGTTGGCATGAATCATAGAAAATTGTGCGGGAAGAGCAAAAGTGATGTCGTTGAATGCCTGCTTTTCTATGGGTTTCATGCCACTGCAATGTTTCAGCCCAGTGCATATGATTGAAAATTTGTGTTAGAATTGGTTAGTCTATTATGACTACCATGTTACTGACTCGATCAATGAAGTTATTGCCTTCTTTAAAATGCTAGCTCTCCACTCTAGTTATGATGAATATATGCATGCCAGATTGCGAATTACTACTGTTCTTTCATGGTCCCAATTGACTATTTGACTTTTAGTAATAGGAGAGGCAATGGACATATACCTTCCAGTTCCTCTTATTGAATCTTGAGCATTCTATTACTTGCTGTAAAACACACTGACATTTTGCAATCTGCATACTTGCTTTGTGTTCTCTTGCTTGCATGAGTGAACAGCAATATCTGTTAAAACTACTGTAGCAGGTGTTATTACCAGTCTGTTGAATTTACCGAAAGTTATTGCATATTTGATTCTTCTTAGGTGTAATGTTTTTCCTTTTGCCCTTTATTTATTCTGAATGGCTGCAATAGATTGCTGTGCTTGAAGAACAAAAAAATGAGTCCATAGAAGATGCTGAATGTGAAGCCAAACCAATAGACACTGAAACGGATGTAGGCCAGCCGACTTCTAAGGCTGATGGCTCAGATGAAAAACCAAACATCGATGATGCCACAATGGAGGAAAATCAGGTACATCAGAGACTTCCTCTCTCCAAATATTAAAAACATAACTAGGTCAGCGAGGGAAATTAATTAAGTAGTGTTTCTTTGTATATTCCAATTGTGTGAGCTCTTTGCCTTTGATTTCTATGGTAGCAGAAATATTTCTAAATATGGTTTAGAGGAGCTTATGCGATTTATATGATCAGCTCCCGGACACCATGCAGCTAATTTCTTGTGTTCTTGCTAACTATTTTTGGCATTTCCCTCTTTTTTAGGTTCTCAAACTTGTTTAAGTTATAACTTAAGAGCATCTTTATCTGTTGATCCCCCATAGTGATTTATTGTGTCCATGTAGGAGAGAGGTAGGAGGTGGGAAGAAGCAAAACAAAGAAAAGAAAAAAGAGAAATAGAAAAAAAACGTGAGGCTGTCAGGGAAAGTAAAAAAAAAAAAAAAAAAAAAAAAACAAATGGGACTTACGCGCCATTAGGCGCGCAGCAGGTGCGCGAAACGCGAACCTGCGTGATTTGTCTGCAAATTTCCCTGCGACCAAAACCTGCAAAGATCCATTCATTTGCATAAGTATGAACCTTGAAAAAAAACACATCCCACACTAATAAGAACCCCATCCCCAAGTTATTTGTTCTGAAAAAACCAAATAATATACAAAAATGTGGACGCTCAAGGAAACGTGTTGACACTGTTTATTTAGTGTTCCTTTTCTTACCTATAAATTGCTCAGGTTACTTGTGACTGTTTTCTTTAGGTTGTGACCTAATTAGGATTTTTCTAAACCTAAGGGCATTCCCAATGCATGAACATTTTTCTTCTTCCACATTATTAACAAAAGAGTCAGAAAAGTGACAGACAGTTGTTCACCACTTTCTCATCCCGCTAGTACCCATGCCACACTTTTCTCTATTTTTCTTTTGTTTGGGACAAGGTGTAAAGCATCTATACATTCTCCACCTTGCCTCTCCCCATCCCACGCTATTTTTCTGCTCACGTGGAGGAGTTTTCTCTCCCGTTGGAGATGCCATAACGAGACAGCAGTCATTTTTCATGCCTTTGTTTACAAATTTTTGAATTGCACTCTTGTGTCAGGCTCCAGAGGGTAGCAATTCACATGGACACAACACAAATGAAAGCACATTGGATTTGAGTTTGGGCTTGGCTGGTGATGGAGAAAATGACTTACTAAAAGATGAATCAGAAGAAATGAAGGAAAGTTGAACAGAGTTAACTCCAGTACCATAGATTTTCACCTCAGTGAAATACTCTCCTCTCTTTGGCCTGGTACTATATTGCAGCCTGCTTTAGCCCTGCAACAGTGAACACTCAGTACAAGCCTTGGCCATAATATGCTTTTTTTTTCTTTCTTTCTTTCTTTTCATATTTAGGAAATTGTAATTAGCATTCGATACTTTAATAGAAAGGTAAAAACATAATTTTTTTCTTCGTTACCATATAAACCTCAGTGCAATTGAAGTTAGTGAATTGAGATATACAAATACACAGACAATGCATAAGCAATTGCTAGCCGTGTAATGTTACATATTATTTAACTCATTTAGTATTTTATTATAATACCTTTACTTTCTTATCTTAATATTCCAAAATTAACTAAATTTGTCAAATATATTGCTGAATTCATGTGAAATTACTAAGTGTATACCTCATTTGAACAATTAACTAATCTCTTTGTCCACTTATTAGTCAAGAAATCCTTTTGAATAGTTTACCGGTTTCTTTTATTTCGTCTTAATATGATCAGATAATAAAATAAAATAAAGTTATTAAATACGTATTTGCAATTTTTTTTTGAAATAAGTATTTGTAATTTAATTATAAAAAAATAGAATAAAGGATTTGCTAATCTATTTATTTTTTTCCTCACACAAAAATGATCGTGATAGCTACCTAAAAATTCTGGGTAAAAAAAAACAATCAGAAATAGTGTACGAGGAAGAAGAGTAGAGTAGGGCATCACCATGAAAATGCAAAAATGAATTCCAAATTCATTCTCTTATTAAAGCCAGCAATTGTATTCACGATCACCGTCGCCGTCACCGGCTTCTTTGTCGTACTCCCTCGTCCGCGGGTCCCGGTTTACGGCAGACCCGATGCGATGGCCCGAAGCTTTATCATGTGGCTCCACGGGTTGGGCGATTCGGGTCCCGCCAATGAACACATTAAGAATCTCTTCAATGCTCCCGAGTTCAAGACAACCAAGTGGTCTTTCCCTTCTGCACCCAACACCCCAGTCACGTGTAATAGTAAGTCCCCATATCATCGTGTATATGATGTGTTTGTGTATATGTCTCAACCATTTGCCTTTCCTGTTCAAGTTTGTTTTGTGCGGATCAATAAGGGTCATCGTAGAATGGGTTGGCTTGTGGGAGGTGAGGGAGATTTTTGGTAATTGACGGAGAAAGTTTGCATCTTGCCATATTGGGTTAAGGAAAATGAGGTTGATTGAGTATGAATTCTGTTATTGAATTGACTGTGATAAGAATTATGTGTGTGTGTGTATTGTCTTTTAACCATTTCATTCTTCAAGTTTGTTTTCTCGTGATCATGGTAGATTGGTAGAATGGGTTGTTTGCGGGAGGTGAGGGAGATATTTGGTGATTGATGGAGAAAGTTTGCATCTTGCCATCTTGGGTTAAGGAAAAGAAGTGGATTCAGTAAAGAATCCTGTTATTGAATTGATTGTGATAAGAGTGAATGGAATAAAGTGGTTTGTGTTCCTGGCCTACTGGGTATGTTGTGGGCTCTGTTTGACTAGATTTGTGATTCTTATTCTTTGAGGGATGAAGCTCACTGCAATGAGCTTTGTAAATGTTGGCCTAAGATAACAGAAGTAACAGAAGAATCAGTATGAAATGTGAAAAAAAAGGCTGAAACAAGGGGGTGGAAATCAAGGTTGGGAAAGTGTTCTGAATATTGATTGCTGGCATGGCCTCACTGAGAGCTCTATTACAGAGTATTTGAAATGTAAAATTCTACATGGCATACATATAGGAATTTCATTTTACTGTTTAATGGAATGGTGTAGCTAAGTCAAAGTATTAATTTGGGAAGTTTGCTATTCAACTGTGTTACTAATGAAAGACCAACATAATTCCTTGGTTCCCAAATTTTCTTCTCTATTTTCTCTATTAAATGGTGAGAATTGGGATGAGTGGAGAGGATATGACTAGGTTCTGTGATCCATCTCTTTCAACATTTTGATTCTATTCTTTAGCATCTGATAAACCCCTTTAGTGGCAACAGTGAGTCAAGGAGCAAACATTTATTGATGAATGATTTAAGAATCAGGATCTACTTTAGCTCTGAATTATAGTAGTTATGCAAAAATTGATGGCTAAATTATTAACGCGGAGAATACTTTCTAGAACACGTTTTACAACATCACT
Organism: Ipomoea triloba; assembly: GCF_003576645.1. Classification (NCBI taxonomy): domain Eukaryota; kingdom Viridiplantae; phylum Streptophyta; class Magnoliopsida; order Solanales; family Convolvulaceae; genus Ipomoea; species Ipomoea triloba. The sequence continues at coordinate 26,743,976 of NC_044925.1, read as the reverse complement.
GTAGTGGATCAGCATGCATCACATCTTGGAGTTTGGATGTGTAGACTTCACAAAGCAACTATTAACTTATATCATGGTCCTGTCTTCTTAAAAATAGGAAGGGTATCATGTGATATGGCTTTTCAAAACTGCAACTCATATGTTAGAATAAAAATTTTGCTAAGAGCACAAAAATTCAGTAATAATGGTATGTAGAGCTGTGATGCAGATACAAGGTTTTAGGGGTTAGGAGCTAGAGTTGCTACTAAGATAACTTTGTGTTTGCAGTAAGTAATGCTTTGTTATACAACTGAGAAAACAGAATATTGGACTAATTAAGTGATATTTTATGCTCCCATTGATAACACAACTTAATTGTTATTGATGTCGTGGTTAGTTAGTGAGCTGACTCTTGCACTGTTAATGGGTTATAGAACAATTCCTCATTTGCTTTTGGAAAACAAATTTAATTACTGGCAAGTTTTTATGGATATGTTATGCATCTCATGTCTCATGACTCATTCTTTTGTTTAGATGGTGCTGCGATGCCATCATGGTTTGACATACAAGAAATACCAGTGACAGCTGTAAGTTTCTATCTCGTGCCTATACTTCTTAGAATCTCTTTGTAACTCCATCTATATATTTAACTTGAGATATGTCTTTCTTCGTGTGATGAGATTTTTCTGCATTTCAATGTTTGAAACAAGACTAGAATCATTTAAAATGCTATAAATAAGTTGGTAAAGTAATGCGGTAGTTGAAACAAAAGGCTTAAAGTTTTGTAGCAGCAATATTTTGTGCTTGATATTCATGTCTCTGTCCTATTTCTTGAAATTGTCAAACCAGAACGTATGAAATATGCAAATACCTAAATGCTTGATTGATTGACAAGCTTTAGTGCTTTACACTACTGGATGATGACTAGTGTGTTTGTCTTCGTTATCACCCTAAATTGACTACCAATTGTTCTGTTGTAAGGTTTTTTTATTGCAGCCAAGTGGTAGGTCTCTGTTGGGGAATCTTTAGCTGATTCACTTTGATGTTGATATGCATTTGTTTTATTAATCATGCATCAGAGTTCCCCAAAAGATGAATCTGGTGTGCTCAAAGCAGTTCAGAACGTTCATACGATGATAGATAAAGTGGTCACTGCTGGCACAAATCCTAAGGACATCTTTGTTTGTGGATTTAGCCAAGGGGGTATCTCTCTCTTTCTCTCTCTCTCTCTATCTTTCTGACATGCCCCCCCCCCCCCCCCCCCCCC
>NC_044925.1:26695861-26741613 GCF_003576645.1 Ipomoea triloba | reverse complement strand
TCCTTTGCCCCCCCCCCCCCCCACACCTTTCCTGGAAACTGCCCTCCTCTTTTCACCCCTTAAATATAAGAAAGATTAAAGAACTTTAGATGACACATTCTCCACTAAATTTGTTCATTACTACTCAATTTCTCTGCTTGCTCGCTCGACTCAATTTTGTAGGTGCATTGACCTTAGCAAGTGTTCTTCTATACCCAAGAACTCTTGGAGGAGGTGCGGTGTTTAGTGGATGGGTTCCTTTCAATGATTCTATTCTGGAACAGCTAGCACCTGAGTCAAAAATGGTAATTAATTTGATATACTAGTACCCAACTATATATTTTATTCCTCAAACCTGCACTATAATTTTATTTATTTTTTGACATGTCTGCCCTCAAATGGAATGTCTAAACACCATCTGTTCTCTTATCAAACATTGAAAGAAACTTGCTTTTCGATAAAAAAACGACGAGTGGAGATGCTGTGTGCTTTTCCAACTCAGGATATACTCAGAAACATTTAATCAGACCCCTCCAATACATCCTCGTCCTATAATTCTATAAACACTATCTACCAATTACATGTATATATTTAATGTGTCCAAGAATCGGTTAAAGTTATATCAAAGTTGCTTACTTTGTATTCAAATTGTTCTGCAGACACCTATTTTGTGGTCTCACGGTATGGCAGACACGACAGTACTGTTTGAAGCTGGACAAGCCGGGCCACCTTTCCTTGAACGAGCGGGCATGTCTTGTGAGTTCAAGGTACCTTCCCTAACCCTTCCACTAGTTGTATCATGTATGACATACTTTGCCAAAGACCTTGTGGTCAAGCGGCATAGCTGTAGCTCTCTTAAGTGAGAGGTTACAGGTTCGATCTCCTTGACTCTTTGAGCTTCAATAGGTTGAGAAAGTATGTATGAACAGATACTACATTTTAACCCAGTCAATAGTACTCAAAAAAAATATATATACAAATAGGAGGATCAGAATCCCAAATATGACCGGGTATGATATACTTCTACGTGAGTACTTATACAATCTTCTCGACAAACCTTTCAGGCTTACCCGGGACTCGGCCATTCAATAACCCAGGAAGAGTTGCGCCACTTGGAATCCTGGATCAAGACTCGGCTGCAGAGCTCTTCCTAAATGCCCCACCATGATATTATTGAATTTTGCACCCTAAAGATCATCCCACTCGAGTATAATGGGTGCTTGCATTTCAATTCTTTGTGACCTTTCCTGGTCTCATAAATGTTGAATTAACTGCAGACATGTTCTCATTTATTGTTCTTCCTGCTCATTGATTGTAACAACTTGCTGTCTTGATTCAGGAAGTATTCAATAAAGTATAGGCTTTGCCATCGTTTGTGTTTCCAACTTAAAAAGCTGTGTAGGTTCTTACTGTTCCCAGAAGAAGAATTTAACTTTTTTGTTCATTTACCATTGCAGTGATTCTTCATTCTAATCAAGTTCTGAACTTTTATAAAATTAATCTTATATTTTTTATTAAAATCTTTCAGGATGATGAAACCACCTATATATATAAATGGTTATGTTTTGGGATGGAATATTTGAGCCTAAATTCTATCTTTTTTTAAAAAAATTTATTAGGATTTCAGAGATGGAAGTTTGGAAGGGAGACAGGGAACGTGATTCTGTAAAACAAATATTATCATTAGATTGTGCGTAAGGGTCCATCACATCACCCTGTGGCCGTACAGCTGCACACATTTTTTGAGACCAATAAGCATTTACATAGGTTTGTACCTTATATTTGAAAGCTTCCGTGGCATGATCACGCTTCAATTCAATAGTTCTAACCAAACAATCTATTGTCTTTAGTTTGTAAGGGGACTGAAAATCAAATACTTAATAATTGACAAAAATGTCCATCACGGGTGCCTGCACACTCCGACGGAATTGTGAAGAAGTAAATTATGATTACTTAATTGAATAATATAAGCTATGTTTTTGTTCATTGCACACAATAAGTCCCTTCATTTTGAGAAGTTGATTCTATCTTGTCACGAGTGAGATTTGATTTTTAGTATTTTGCAATAAATTTTACTTCTATGATAAGAAAAATCTAAAAACACTATTAAATAATGTACACAGAATAAATTTTACATTGTGAGTCATAGAACACAAAAAGTCAATATCACATTTATTGATAAGTTAATATCACATTTATTGATATTGAATCTCATAACTTTTCATATGAGAGAGTCACTGCAAGTCATCTGAGTATATATTTCTTGGCAAAAACATCAAACATCAACAATTAATAAACCAATTTGAAGCATTGACAAGACCAATCAAAGTTTCACTTCCATGGTCTGCAGCATACACATCGCCGCAGAGGAATAAACCCCAATTCTTTGGCCTTCACATTTACCAACCCACAAAAATATATCATCAACTCCTATGCTCTCTTCCCTCTTTTTCTTCGCAACACAACACTCCCATCTCCCATCCCTTCCATCTTCAATCTCCAAACCCTCCATCACCGCCATGAAAAAGCTTTACCGGAAAGGCACAGTTCACCCAACGCCGCCGCTAATCTCCGACCACCTCGCGTTTTTACCAGCCGCAATCTTGACGCTCGCCGCCGCTCTCTGCCAAGAAGATAAAGAAGTCTTAGCCTATCTCATCTCCTGCTCTTCTGTTAACTCCGGAGGGAGGAGAAAAGCCGCCGGCGCCGCCGCATGCGGCGGCGCCGGCCACCCGCCCTGCTTCAACTGCAACTGCTTCAGCTGCTACATGAGCTACTGGGTGAGGTGGGACTCCTCGCCGAACCGGCAGCTCATCCACGAAATCATCGACGCTTATGAAGACGGTCTGCAGGTTCAGAGCAAGAAAATGGAGAAAAACAAGAGAGAGAAGAGAAGAAACAACAAGGCCAACAACAATGGCAGCAAAGGCTGCGCCACCGCCGCCGGCGGCGAGGAGAAAACTAAGGCGGAGGCTAGTTTAACCGCCGCCGAGCACCGTCGCGACGACGACAGTAGCGGCGGAGAAGAGGAGGAGGGAGACGGCGGCGAGAAAGGCGCTGTGAGAAGGATTGTTAGCTTTTTAGGAGAGAGAATCTGGACAACGATTTGGACCTGAAAAATCTCTGGAGGTTCATCATCTTCGTCTTCGTCTCCTTTTTTTTTTCTGGGTTGTGTAAAATACGGCCATGTAAAATATGCCTGGTTTTGAATCATCAGCTGCAGCTCTCTGATTTTTCTAATCTTGTATAAAGAATGTGAATTAATCTGCAATTTCCCAGAAATAAAAAAGTTTAATCTTTATGTGATTTCTTGCTTCAATAAATCTGGGTTTAGGTTGTCAGATGATACTAACTCAAATAAATATTGTTTTCAAAAAAAAAAAAAACTCAAATAAATATCCTGCTATCTTCTTCTTCATACCAGTTAGGCTGCAGATTAATATCTGGACATCTGGTTATGCATAATTACATATTGAGATAATACCTAAAATAATCTCTAATTATGCAATAATTTTTAAATTTGAATCTCTAATATTAATTCACTCAAAATGGTCTATTAATGTCCAGAAAGGGATGATTGAGGACATTGCATTATAACATTGTTAGGTGAAATTGTTTATTATTCAATTTTAGCTTGTTTAGGTTTGAAATGTTAAAATTAAAAAAGCTGCTTCAATTAACTTTTTTAGAAAGTTGTTTTACATATAATATATAATTAGATATCAGCTAACAACTAATTTATCAAACATCTTTCTATAATCAGCGAATGCTATAAACTAATCAAATTCACTAACCTAATCAAGTAACAACTCCAATGTTTACCAAACACTCCCTATATCTTTCAATTATAATTTTCTCAATTCACTCTCCCCTTAATTTAAATGATATATCAATTTAAACCTTTCGTCTCATTTTATGTGTCTGATTTGATTAACGTGGCTGGAGTTATTTTTAATTCAATTTTTCATAATATTAAGTTTAATATTAATATAAAAAATTTATATATTTAGAAAGTAAACTAAAAGTACTATTAAATATAAAAAATCAAATTTAAAAAAGAAAAAAAATAACAAAAAAGCAGTTAATTTGACTAATAAATTGGAAGTATGATAGATAAAATAAAATAGAACGAGTAATAAATTGCCAAGGACCTTGTAGTCCAGTGGCATCAAACCCTTCCCTTTATACGGGAATATTGACTCTTGTGCTTCAATAGGTTAAGAAAGTAGTTACTGCATTGTAATAGAGTCAGTAGTATTCAAAAAAAAAAAAAGAACGAGTAATAAATTTATAAATTTTGTTTTGTTAGTATTGGGTACACAATTTAAATCTTATAATTAATCAAAAAATAAAGGTATAAATTTGATATTATATGAGTATCTCATAATTTATCTCATCTATCAATCTTCAGATAAAAACTATGAGAGACGATTAGGTGAGTTGAACCACATCATTTACCTTTTAAGTTTTAACCCATTTTAGGACAAAATAAAAGCAATAAAAACTCTTGAATTTGAAAATTGACAATTTTAGATATTAATTCTTTTGTATTTGCTATAACTTACAAGTAATGACTATCTATGGAGGATGGGTAAGTGGGTAACTTGAGGGTAACCAATAGCTATGGTCCATGGAGTACGGAAAGTTGTATTTGGCAATTCAAATTAGTCCCTATCAAATATTAATTAATGAATTGAATAATTTCTTGCTACTAAAAGCATTTATAAAAGAAAATATGATTGTTGTAATATATATGAACTATTTATTTATATATATATATATATATATATATATATATATATATATATATATAATCACACTCACTGGCTGGCTCAAATCAAATAGTATATTATTCCGCATGATTTAATAAATTATTCCCTTGTGTCAAAAATAATTTTAAAAAAATCTCGTCGTTTAAAAAAAAAAAAAAAGTTGCAGTGGCAATAATAGAGATTTATGGCTGCTGAGATCCATTATGGGGCATGATGCATGCGACCCTATTTTATAATCTTTATTTATTTTGTCAATTTCGTATCAGAAATCCATTGTCCCAACATCATTCTTCTCACCTTAGCACTCCACCAACATCGTACATTTACATCTATCTATTATGTACTGTTTCTTTGTCCAACACGATTAAGACTATATTTCCATTTTTAATATGCAAATATTAAAATAAAAATAAAATAAAAATCGAACGAAAGAGGACAGCCATAGCCACCTCCATCCTCGTTCAAATCGAAGGTGGGGACAACCATGACTGCTTCCTCCTTCATTTACTTTAAAAATAATCATAAAAATAATTTTTATATATAATTTAATATTATAACATCATATTTTATCAAACATTTAAAATGTAAGTAAAAAATGTTATTTACATAATTTTTGTGAAATATTTGTTTAATTGTTTAGTTACATTTTTTTTTATTCGATAATTTAATTGCACAAAGGTAAAAGTTCAGTTGAATATTTAATATTTTTTATTTTTCTTAAAATTTTGAATTGAATTTGGTCAAGAAAAGAAAGTAATAATCAAAATAATTTGTTGAAATCATAAAAAGATTAAAATCTCACCTCGAGATGTGACAATGACTGATGCCTTTTCCCAATAGTAGCCTGGCTTTTTTGACTCTTTTATTTATTCTTTATTTTTAATTTTGGAAAATTACAACATTTTTTTCTTAAATTAAGATTAAATATTCTTAACCGTATGTCACTCCAAAGCTGACTGCCAGGTGGTCAAAATTATGTTGCTGCTTGGCTACCTCTTTTTTCTTGATTTGGTGAGCCCATCTTCCTTTGAATTTACATCCGCTTCCCATGTAAATTATTACGTGAATCACGATTATTATGCGTTAGAATAATAATATTTTTAGAATAAAATGTACATTAGAAGATGTTATAGTAAATTAAGTGGAAAAAAAGCATGAAATGACGTTGTGTTTGGACCGTGGTCCACACAAAGCAATAACTATTGTGCTTTCCATAAGTCCCTTTTTATTTGCCATTTGTCACTAATTTGTATGGTGGAGCGAATTAAATTAGAATGCATTGGATATATCAATGTAATTTTAATAGCAAATGGTATAATCAATACTAATTAAATGCACCACAAAAACTAATTAATGAGTATGTTTCCCTCAAGTTTGGGAGCTTATTCATTGAGTAGTTTTTTTCTCCCAGTTTTTGAGGTAACGTGTTGATTTAGAAGAGAGATGTATGATGACAAATAATTAAAGACTTTTTTGCTAAAAAATTAATATGATTTTATAGAAACAATTTTTTTTGAATACTATTGACTCTGTTAAGTCAATCCTCCCACATGAGGGGCACAGGTGTAGTGAATATTAAAAGTTTCAACTCGAAGTATAATAAGTAAAATGATAAATGTAGTTATCCTAATTCAAACTTGTCTCGTTGTCATTCTAACTGTACACACCAAAATTATTACTATTTCTCCATGTTTTATTTCTCGTTTTCGTACTATTTAGGTTGCAACTTTTTTCAAACTACATTCCAAAATTGTGGTTAGACCTAGTCTTATCCATATATAAATTGCCAAGTATACCAAATGTTGGTCAACTCACTGTTCCAGTACTGAAATAAGTCAAACAAAATGTTGAATATGTTGTGTCCACACAAATTAGTTCAAACAGTGGTGAAGACCATGCAACCATTATTGCCACCGCATAAATTATTGTACAAGATTAAAGCAAGTTCATCCTAATAATATTCTCTTGGGCATGAACATTCTCATGTCATATTGCAAGGTTGTTGTTTATTCAATGAATAATGGAGGTATTAAGTAAATAGTTATTAGTTGATTGGGTTAACATATTTGGTTTTAATAGCATTAGCTGTGTAACACCCCAATTTTCACCACTTGGATTTATTACAAAATTCCTAATAATACAATACATTGCGGAAGCGTCTAACCAGCAGAAAACTGGGTGTTACCGCCACGCTTAGGTATCTCTCCTATACCCAAACGCTAAGGCTAAACTTACAATCCTCAAATAACTATGTCAACATACAAATATGTACGTATGGAAATAATTCTTCCACGGTGTCTATTCTATGATAGGGTAGTCCTCAACCTCGACTTCCATCCTCTTCAGAACTCATCGGGCTTCAGGAGCCCATACTAGACAACATCTGTAAACACATCGAAGTGTAGTTAGCACGACGGCTAAGTAAGGAAATCCATTGTCACTCAAAAGTAGACAAAGGTTTCGAAAATATAATAATTTGTAAGTTGTAAAATTTACCCACAAGTTATAGCTCTACCTGCAATCAGGTTATCAATAGTAGATAATATAATATAAGGCGTAAAGCTAACTCAACACGTAAACTTTTCTTATATAAAGGTACCGGCATCATTGCCACTTAAAACACATTTTTTTGTTTTTCAGACAAGTTTGTAAAATATTTCGTTTCCGGTAGTTCCCTCATTTTAACTCAAAAGGAGGTTCAACAGCACATTTTCATGCTCAAAATTCGTCACATTTTGGATAGAATCATTTCCTTCTCAAGTCGTTACAGAGTAACTCTTTTCTCATCTTTAAAACTTCCTTAGTTTCTTCACAGTGAGCGTGAGGCCTTTGGAGCATTCTCATAACTCCCACTCTGACCACTTGGATCATCGAACTCGGGTTCAGTGGTCATCACCCGGTCTAACACTGATCCCCTGGACGTAAGGTTCGTTAAAATGATTCCTAGCTGGCCTAGCTAGGTCCATAAAAACAACACCTACCCGGACTTCTGGAGTAACTATACCTTAAGTTTGCACACCCCCATAGGAATACCTCATCCTACGAGTTATATAGTACCCAGCGAATAGACTTCGTCCTGCAGTATGAACTGGTCATACACTATAACATATCGACGAATAGACTTCGCCCTGCAGTATGAACTGGTCATACAATATCCACAACGACCACTGGGCCATGGCACTTAAAGCTACCCGTGGGTCAATCAAGGTCCTCCTCAACTCGCTTTAGAAACTAAGGGTTTGAAAACATGATTCTTCCTTCCGTTTTTCTTTCTCAAATCATTTCTTTTGGACATATTTCTCATTTGAGTCCAATAGTTGAAATCGGCTATCTCATCAGCCCAAGAAGGATTTTCAAAATACTCTCAGTGCCGGCAGGCTTTTCAATCGTCATTTTCTCGTTTTTCTCACGTAATGTACTCACTCCTTAAAAGTAGTATTTTCCTCAAAAATAAGGTTTTGACAACCTGTTTACCAAAATAGCATACGTTCTTTCGACGTAAGTTTTATAAACATTTTTATTTACTCATAGGCTTTCCAACACAATTCCTCAAGTTACAAGAGTTGTACTTATTTCTCAACAACAATATTTTCTTCTAAAGTGATGTACATAATTTTTCCAAAACAGATATTTCTTTCAAAAATAGATCTCTTTTGCCCGTAGGCCTTTCAAACATCATAACACTCGGGATTAAAAACATCGGGAAAAAGTTTGGTCAAACAAGTCGAAAACGAGGCCGCGTCGCACGGACTCGCGGTTGGCCGCAGCTGCGGACGCGTGCGTCCGAGCCGCGTCCGCACGTTCGGTAAATGGCGCCGAAACTGGGCCTTTCGGCCTTTCGGCCGTGACGCCGAAACTCTGGGCGTCGATGGACGCGCGTTGGACGCGCGTCCAAGGCCGCGTCCATCCAAATCTGCCAGAAATTTCAGCTTGGCGCAGTCAGAATGATTGAGCCGGTAAAGATAGTTCTCGAACTCTTTTTCACTTGAAATTTTTATGGTAGAACCCAACTTATAGTACTTGATGTCCATAAAAAGTTTTGGTCATTTTGATCCGCGAATAAACACAGAAAATTCCATTTTTGCCCTTGGCAGTGTGTTGTCCAGAGTTTCTCTCTCTGGACCAGTTTTGGAGAAAAATTCGAAAACCATACTTATACTACTCCGATCATTATGAAATTTTATATGCAGGTTCTACACTTATAGAACTACATGTCTAAAAAAAATAGGATCAAAATACCTTACCAATTTTTCCCAATAAATCTCGGAAGTTACTGCCAGAATCTATCCTGATTTCTTTTCACTATTTTCACAAGTATAAGCCTATATGGGCATAAATTCAACATATATATGCATAAATTAGCTATGAACATGTATACAAAAATTACCAAAAATTCCAAAGTGTAGTTTCCTAGGCTAACTTGTAGATCCACGAACTTAACACATAATTTCCACGTAAAAATTCCTAGTCATATAATTTACTAGCATTTGTTCACCTCCAAGTGATTGAACCGACTTAAGGGATTCCTTACCTCCCAAGAAGATTTTAAAACCGTAGAAAGTGGATGATTTCCTCCTTTGAACCTTTAACCAAAGATCCTAAACAAAATCACCATAATAACAATATTTTCATGAACCTTTAGTTTACACTTAAGTTCTAGGAAAGATTTAACCGAACAAAACCAAAGTCTTACCTATACTAGAACACTTGAGTTGAAGGGATGCTTAGGAATTCTTGATCACAAGTGGAAGACTAAGCTCTTTTCTCTCTTCTTCTTTTCCTTATGCTATTTCGAAAATGTGTGTGTGTGGGAGATGAGAGAGATGATGATGAGGATGATGATGAGCTTTGCTTGAAGTTTAAGAAACAAGTGCAACATTCCCATACTTCTTATGACACACCATTAATGAACTCATCATGTGGTAATTAGGAGTGCCACATGTCAACTCCTCATGGTGGCTCTTGAAGAGAAATATCTATTTGCCAGTTTGGGGTTAAATCAGATAAAAGTTCGAAGGATTATAGCTTAATTCGGGAAAATCCTAACACCAAAATTATCCTAAAAATAATCCCGTCGATAATCGCTAGAATTGGGAATTTTTCGGTATCTCGCAAAATATAGGTACGAAGTCCGTAGCAAATTTCACTCTTACAGTTCATCTAATTTTTTTCACTGAACTGAGTCGGAAGCTCACGCGTAATCGTATCATGCTTAATAATCCATTTTCTAGTCGAACTGTATATACGTCCTTAAAATTTTACGGTTCGTGACCGGTACGTGAATCGTAACTTATTAATAACTTTCCTTACTAAAAAAAAAATCCTCTTGAAGTAACGAGAGATCATTTCGTAAATATCGTAGCTTAAAAATATTTTTCGAACTCTAAACTTATCGGAATAGGCGAGGGGTCACAAGCTGATTGTAAAAAGCTATTTGATAAATTAACTGTTAGCTAATAGTTTACTACATGTAAAATGACTTTCTCAAAAATCTTATTGAAAAACCCACTTTGTGCATCTTTTTTACATTTTAGCGGCTTAAATCAATAAGTTGTTATAAAAAGTTAATTAATCAAACACTTGTATAGGTCCTGTTTGGTAACATAATTAACTTATCAATCAATTTTGACTTACTTAACAACTATTAATCTTTTGTGACATTTTATTGATCTAAAACGCTAAAATTCAAAAAGTTGTTTAAAACAGTTTTTTCGATCAGGTTTTTGAAAAAGTCTTTTGCATGTAATAAGCTATCAGTTAACAGCTAATTGACCAAACATCTTTTTATAATCAACTAACGTTATCAACTAGGCAAATTTATTAACTCGTAACACTATCTACCAAACACCCATAGTCATTGCGGTTTGCGGGTATTCATTATCATTTAAGAAAAAAGAAAAAAACAAATAAACAAATTGTACAATTGTATGACCAAATGGAATGGGATAATACACTGCTCGGTGTCCTTTGGGTTTTGTGGAAATTCCATTTTCGTGTCAGAAATTGTCGGAGATTTTCCACGATATGGGCCCATTAAATGTGGCCCAACTACGAAAGGTGCCAATTTACAGATTGAATAATTGAGGCTTTTAAGCCCAAATATGATGGCGGTGGCCCAAACAGAGATCCAATAATCTGTCCAATTTGCTTAGCTGCACCCGGCAACACGGCATTGGCTAGAATGTTTATTTAAACACAAGTGGGCCCCGCTGCCACATGTGCCTCCAAAATTGTGAGTTTCACTTAATAAAAAGGCGGGACCCAACTAAACCATTCTGCTACCGACAGTCAACACGGCCCCCCAAAATACTAATAAGACCACATTTGATTTAATGTTATATTATTAAAGAATTTAATTTTATAATGTGATGTTTCTAGAAATTTGAAGAAAATAAGGATTGCATTTCACATTGGTAGTTTATTTACTTTATTTATGAAATCTGAATGTGCGTTGGGATAAAACTTGTCTGTAAATCAAATTAAGTTATTTATTGTTGAGTCAGTAAAATATAAATGTAAATGTGCAATGTAACTATTAATTTAGTATTATAGTGATTGAGTACATACTTTAATTTTGTATCAGAGTTAATTTTATGACAAAAGTTATGGATTCGAATCTTCGTGTCATTCGATAAAAAGAGAGACTAAGTCCACATGTTATTTGGAGCCCATCAAAATTCTGCACACGTGAAAGAGCGTGTTAAGCATATAATATATAAACAATGGGATTGAGCAAGTAAAACGTAAATTTTGTATCAAAAAATTACAAATTTCAATTATTGTCGACACTTTTGGATCGGAATATATATATTTTTTTAAATAAATTCTTTTATAATATTGAGTGTAGATAATATTTTTACTTATAATATTGTAACATCTTTTAATATTGAAAATGTGCATAATTTCCCAATCATTATGTAATTCTATATATTTTTTTGCATTGTTGTTAAGTGGATTGAGACAAGATAGATGTATAGAATATTTCCATGAAATGGCATTTTGTGTAAACAACATAAAACAACGAGGGCAGGAGAGGAAATTCACTCCGTCCCCGCCAATTATCATTGGCGCCAACTACCTGAAGCGAATTCAGCTCCAGTTTGTTAAATACAGCGCGGGCACAGGTTGGAATCTTGACTAAGAGTGGAGGGGCAGAAACGTCATTTTCGCCACCTTCCAGTGCTTGCTTTACTGTCTTTTTTACACATGCAATCCGCCGTACAAGTAGGCAATTTTTTGAAATCCTAATCAAATTAATCCAACTATTGTTCAATAGTAATTAATTAATTTTCAATTATAAATGAATCCAATTTTCAATTATAAATAATTTAGACTGATTTGTATGCTTATTAACTTTTGTTGATCAAATTGTTGACTTATAGTAATCATAAAGTTATAAATTTAATTCTTATCAAAAGTAATTTAGTAGTTTTCTTGATTTGATATTGTCAACTACGAACATCTTAGACTAGTTTATCTGCTTACTGACTTTTGTCATTAGGATCACTTTGTGAAGTTTACTTGCTCATCGGCTTGAGAAAGCACCTATGAATTACAATTCAGCAAAATGAGAGAATTATAATTCAATGTAATTGTATTTCCTTCCAATCAAGTTTATATGATTTACACATAATAATTGCAGGTTTTTTTTAAGTGCTACTGACTCTATTACACTATAGTATATATTTATCTATACTTTCTCAATCTAATTGAACCAGAGTTAATGCCGCCTCCATTGAGGCTCGATTTCATAACCTTTTATATGGTAGATCAATTTCATAACATCTTATATATTAGAGTCATTACATGTGTTTTCAAAAAAAAAAAAAAAAANAGCTGCACCCGGCAACACGGCATTGGCTAGAATGTTTATTTAAACACAAGTGGGCCCCGCTGCCACATGTGCCTCCAAAATTGTGAGTTTCACTTAATAAAAAGGCGGGACCCAACTAAACCATTCTGCTACCGACAGTCAACACGGCCCCCCAAAATACTAATAAGACCACATTTGATTTAATGTTATATTATTAAAGAATTTAATTTTATAATGTGATGTTTCTAGAAATTTGAAGAAAATAAGGATTGCATTTCACATTGGTAGTTTATTTACTTTATTTATGAAATCTGAATGTGCGTTGGGATAAAACTTGTCTGTAAATCAAATTAAGTTATTTATTGTTGAGTCAGTAAAATATAAATGTAAATGTGCAATGTAACTATTAATTTAGTATTATAGTGATTGAGTACATACTTTAATTTTGTATCAGAGTTAATTTTATGACAAAAGTTATGGATTCGAATCTTCGTGTCATTCGATAAAAAGAGAGACTAAGTCCACATGTTATTTGGAGCCCATCAAAATTCTGCACACGTGAAAGAGCGTGTTAAGCATATAATATATAAACAATGGGATTGAGCAAGTAAAACGTAAATTTTGTATCAAAAAATTACAAATTTCAATTATTGTCGACACTTTTGGATCGGAATATATATATTTTTTTAAATAAATTCTTTTATAATATTGAGTGTAGATAATATTTTTACTTATAATATTGTAACATCTTTTAATATTGAAAATGTGCATAATTTCCCAATCATTATGTAATTCTATATATTTTTTTGCATTGTTGTTAAGTGGATTGAGACAAGATAGATGTATAGAATATTTCCATGAAATGGCATTTTGTGTAAACAACATAAAACAACGAGGGCAGGAGAGGAAATTCACTCCGTCCCCGCCAATTATCATTGGCGCCAACTACCTGAAGCGAATTCAGCTCCAGTTTGTTAAATACAGCGCGGGCACAGGTTGGAATCTTGACTAAGAGTGGAGGGGCAGAAACGTCATTTTCGCCACCTTCCAGTGCTTGCTTTACTGTCTTTTTTACACATGCAATCCGCCGTACAAGTAGGCAATTTTTTGAAATCCTAATCAAATTAATCCAACTATTGTTCAATAGTAATTAATTAATTTTCAATTATAAATGAATCCAATTTTCAATTATAAATAATTTAGACTGATTTGTATGCTTATTAACTTTTGTTGATCAAATTGTTGACTTATAGTAATCATAAAGTTATAAATTTAATTCTTATCAAAAGTAATTTAGTAGTTTTCTTGATTTGATATTGTCAACTACGAACATCTTAGACTAGTTTATCTGCTTACTGACTTTTGTCATTAGGATCACTTTGTGAAGTTTACTTGCTCATCGGCTTGAGAAAGCACCTATGAATTACAATTCAGCAAAATGAGAGAATTATAATTCAATGTAATTGTATTTCCTTCCAATCAAGTTTATATGATTTACACATAATAATTGCAGGTTTTTTTTAAGTGCTACTGACTCTATTACACTATAGTATATATTTATCTATACTTTCTCAATCTAATTGAACCAGAGTTAATGCCGCCTCCATTGAGGCTCGATTTCATAACCTTTTATATGGTAGATCAATTTCATAACATCTTATATATTAGAGTCATTACATGTGTTTTCAAAAAAAAAAAAAAAAANAAAAAAAAAAAAAAAAAAAAAAAAAAAAAAAAAAAAAAAAAAGCTACCAGCTCTCCCTTTCTAAGTCTCCTGCGTTTCCATTTTTCCACCGACTCAGAAAAAAGCACACACACTCTCTCTCTCTCTATAGCTATCGCTCGCCGGAAAAAATGGGGATGCGGACGGCGTCGCACCAGCTGAAGAATGGGCTGTACGTGTCGGGTCGACCCGAGCAGGCGAAGGAGCGGCAGCCCACCATGGCGTCGCGGGCGATGCCTTACACGGGCGGGGACGTGAAGAAATCCGGGGAGTTAGGGAAAATGTACGGAATAGACTCGACGGGGTCAGGGAGCGGGCCGTACGTGCACAAGCCAGCTTCCAGAGCGGCGCCGCCGTCCTCGCAGAGTGGAGGAGCCGTCAGATCCAGGCCCAACTCGGGTCAGCAGGGCCACAAGTCAAACAACTCCGGCTCGATCCCCAAGAAATCGTCCTCCTTCTCCGGCCCCACTCCCATCCAGCCCACCGGCCTCATCACTTCCAATTCCGGCCCGCTCGACTCCAGCGGCGCCGCCGCCGCCCGCGCCGTCCAGCCCGAGCCCTCCGCTTCCTTTAACAAGAAGCTCTACAGCTCCGCCGTCACTAGACTGGTGAAGGAACTCAAGCCGCGTGGCTCATTGGGGTTTCTGAAGAAATATCCCGACGCCGAGCTTAGAGGCGCCGTCGATGGACAGTACGTCAAGGTCACCGGGGTAATTTCGTAATTTCACCCTATTCCTTCCCTAATCTTCCGCGTATTTTGTGTTTTATGATGTTTTGCGCTTCTTAATTGAGCTTAGATGTTAAAGATTGCTGCTTTTAGGCTTTTAGGCTTTTAAGGCTTTTAGCTTCTCGCCCTTCAACATCAAGATTTTGATGTTAATTGGCAATTTGCTTGAGTGGTAGGTGTAATATTTATTCCAATTAATGTTTTGCGTTACTTGTCGCTGTTGTGAATTAGTGTAGGGGCCAAATGCCAGTATAAAGACCTTAGGGTTAATAAGTTTTGGGTTAGAAGCTGAACAAAGATTGCAGATTTGCATTGCATTTACAGGAATATTGTGTACTAGGCTCAACCTTTGAACTGGAAATTCTTATTTGTAAGATTGAGTTGTGTTTACTATCAGTTTCACTTAGATTCTTTATGTCGTATTGTTGTGCTTGTCTAAAACGTGGAGCTTTGGAAACTACTAAAGAAGAAAAAGACAAAAAGAAGCATGGTAGTGATGTAACCCTAGAAAATTTTGCCTACAAAAGGGGGAATTCCCTCGCCCACAAGGCCTCCACACCCCTGCCCCCCGATCATGTGTCATTGCTCACAATCTACCCCAGGAACTAACTGAGCTGCCCATCCCGTAGAAAATTTTAGCTCTATGCTTTGTTGGTTAGGCCATTTTGTTTGGGAGTGGGGGCGGTATAAGCCTTGTATTCATCTCTTTCTGTGGCATCTCTTGTAAACCTAGTGTGACAATTAGAGAAAAGGGAATGACAGTGGCAAGTTAAAATGGGAAAAAGTGAAGAAGCAAGGGCATTTTTCCGTCTTTTTCAGGTATCATATTGGAGTTAAAACTAACGGTGTTGCTTGTAGAAGTGCAGTAAGGAGGGGAAGGTCTTAATATTTCCCCTCCTTGGCATTCCTTTCCTTTTCCACCCCTAAGGTCTTTGAAGGGCTACCGAGAAGGAACTCTTCCTCTAGAAGTTAACCAGTCTAAAAACACCCTCTAGAAGTTATGGCTAACAGATCACGAGCTCAATATTCTTGGGTACATTACTGGGGGTTGGGAATTTAAACCAACTGCTGACTCGTATGATTATAGAAACATGTTGCCAATATTTGTAGTATATTATTCTTTATTGTACTGCCTAAACTTTTCCCATGCTGATTGCCAAACTTAATTCTCGTCTCTAATGCTCTTAGAATTTCAAATTCACTCTGATTCTGTTCCTGCAACTTTGTTAGCTCTCTTTACAACTGTGTAATGTTTATGGCTTAGTAGTAATGGCATGCTCCTGATGTTGGATTTAGCTACTTAATATAATTATCACAGACTCGCAGTGTAGATTATTAATGCTCATGACACCAAGTCTCTGACATTTATCACCTGAATGATTTTGCAGGTTGTCACTTGTGGCAGTATTCCACTTGAAACCTCGTTTCAGAGGACACCAAGATGTGTATATGTTTCCACAGAATTGTATGAGTACAGAGGTTGGGGTGGAAAACCTGCAAATTCTAAACACAGATTCTTCTCGTGGGGACGAAGGCATTCTGAGGTTGGTTAGTTATACTCGTTTGATAATATGCATGCAAGTGTCGGTGTGCTTGACTGTTTTAAGTTGGTAAAACCACTCTTCGGGATATTTCCATAACCTATGCATTTTGTGGTTTGCACTGTCAGCCCACAAAAGGTCACACCTAATGCACAAAACTCTCATTTTACATGGTTCTTAGAAAGGAAAATCTCTGTAACCGTAAATATGATTCCACCTAGTTTTTGAGGCTGATTAAATCCCTGCTCTAGTTGATAAAATGGTGTTAGTTAAAAATGTGGGGCAAAAATGAGAACTCCTATGTAGCATATGTGGAGCCCCGTTGGGCAACACTCATGCTCGGTTAGCCTATATTCCTATGGTCACAGGTAAATTTATCCCTTGTCAAGTTGTGATCGATGGCAGTTCCTCTGGAATTCATGGTGTTCTTTTCCTTTTTATTGACAGAAATTTGTGGCCGACTTTTACATATCAGACTTCCAGTCTGGCTTAAGAGCTCTGGTGAAAGCAGGCTATGGAGCCAAGGTTTCTCCGTTTGTCAAACCATCAACAGTTGTTGACGTAACCCAGAGCAACAGAGACCTATCTCCAAATTTCTTGCAGTGGCTTTCCGATAGAAACCTCTCGAGTGATGACCGCATCATGCGCCTCAAGGAAGGGTAAGCCATGAGTTTACTATTATGCCCTTCACATTTATGCAATTCTGAAAAAAAAAAAAAAAGAAGCTATTGACTGCTACAGTTTCTATCGTCGGTACTGATTTTGAATGACTGCTCCTTACAACACAGCTACATCAAAGAAGGCAGCACTGTGAGCGTGATGGGTGTTGTTCGACGCCACGCTAATGTGCTCATGATTGTTCCACCGGGTGAACCAGTATCAACGGGTTGTCAATGGGCCTCGTGTCTTCCCCCTACCAACATCGAAGCTCTGGTCTTGGCATGCGACGAAACCCAGAATTCTGATGTAATTCCCGTCTAGATTTTGGCAAACGCTTTCTCAAACTATGGATCTCGTCAGGCAGAATGGCGAGTCCCTTACCACTTATATGGAGGATTTTAAGATCTATGTACATTTGGCCTGAAGAGTGAAGAAATGGAGGGCCCTGATGTGTTATGGTTTAGTTAAAAGCTTTGTTATAGTGGGTCCACACAGGGGAGGCAAGAAAAGTGTTCCTCCCCCGAGTATCACACTCCACATTCTATGTAAATTATCCAGTTGTTCCCTTTCAATAATTCAAGCTGAAACTTAAAATTCTTTGTAATAACAATCTTTGCTTTATTTCTGATTTTATGAAAAAGCTAAGTTGTATACTACACAAGAGACACAACATGGCTTGATAGCATCATATTCATGAATTCTTATTGGATTGTTGAGATATATATATAAGAACTTGCAGGGTGATTGCCAGGAATCAAAGAAGGTAGAGAAGATGGATCTTAGAGTCTGGAAGGTTGCCCTCCGGCAACTACCAGAGTTTCGCCGGTTATGTAGGCAGCATCATCGGAGGCCAAGAAGGCGGCGGCAGCCGCCATGTCTCCCACCTCTCCTAGCCTGTTGAGTAGTGTCTTTTCCTCAAGGGCTTTCCTCTGATAAAACAGTTCAAAGTAAGGGGTTAATCTGTGCAATGGTTAAGGTGAAGAAGGGCATGTTGTGATTGAAAATTTGAAACTCACCATTTCCTTGTTACTTGTTATGAAAGACGCAAAATTTGTGGGCACAAAACCAGGGGCTATGCAGTTAACACGAGTGTTCGGGGCCATTTCAGCAGCAATAGCCTGAAAAGCAATGAGCAGTGCACGAATGAAGTTTAGACATACAACCATTCAGTATTACAACATAATTGACAATTCCCCTTGGGTCAGCTCCTGTGTCTGTCAGAGCGAGGCGAGCTGGGATTAGTCGGATGGACCCACCCATACCCTCTACCCATACCGTTAAACGGACAGAAAAATACCCAGAACACCTCGTGAGTTTACACACAACACACACACACACACACAAAAGTACTACAACATAAGTGGCAAGAAATATAGTTACCTTGGTAAGCCCGAAAAGGGCAGTTTTGGTCACTCCATACATCGACATTGCAGGTGGGGGATTGAAGCCAGCAATAGAGGAAATGAAAATAACGGATGAACCTTTCTGCAGATGAGGGGCTGCATCCTGTCAAAAAAAAACATAAGGGTTACACAATACCACGAAGCGCTGCTGCTAAAGACTGTTACGACCAATCTGAATAAAGCGGTAACACCCGCCCAGATTGCTTGTCCATTGGACTAGTCTGATAAATCATAAATCTCGTATGTAAAGATAACGCCATTAGACTCTTTCCACGTTGAACTTGATTCGGAAAGGCAGACTTACTTGCAATAATAGTATAGAGGCTTTCACATTGATCTCCCATAGCTTGTCAAGGACCGATTCTTTAGTATTCAAGATTGGTTCTACAGACGGGTTGGCAGCAGCATTCGACACAATTACATCTATCCTTCCATATCTCTGGAGAAAAAAATAACCACGATGTTTGTCTTAAGAAACCTGGACTTCTTTGAACTATATATATAACAGTCGGGGAACAAACATCTCATAGCCAAGATATAACAGACCCTAGTTTTAACATCTAAAACACGTTCCGATAATTACAATAGGTTGGACGTAACGTGGAAGGCTCCAGCATGACATATTCTCTGGCAATGAAGGTGTAAGTGCATCACAGTAAAAATAAAAAAAAATAAAAGAACTCACCAAACGATAAAGACAGTCGAAATGGATTGATCCAACTTAGACAATACAGTACAAAGTGGTTAACTAACATCTAAAACTTAGTTCAACTACTTTCTTATCTGAATGTTTACCCTGACGGGGAATTTGAGACATCCTTAAAAGGACAACATGCAAGTAGTAGTTTTACCTAGTACGGAAGACTTTGTACTTCTTATTACATGATGAAAGACAGTTACTGTCCCATGGCCTGAGAGAATGATACACACTACTACAAGAAATCTTAAAGACGGGGCGACCACAACCAAGTTGGTCAGACAATAAACATAGTAACACAAGGTTACATGTTCAACTCCGAACAGGAGTAAGGCAAATTATATCATGGCCCAGACCCTGTTCCAAAAATAACCTTCAGATTTTGTATCTGTAGTTGACACATTCTGTACATGGACAATTTCTGTACATATAACTATTATATTATGTGTTAGCAATTATCAAGTTATTTGTTTACATGTACAGAAAACTGAAAGTACAGAATTTTTGTATCAGGCTCACAATGCAATGCAATATGAACCCTTGTCCATGGTATAACAATTGGGGGAGTAATCTATTGGTCTTTTTCATTTGAACTGGTCAACTATGGACATATAGGCTAATTTATCCCCTTGTGATCCTTCATAGTCAAGATCAAAAGTTTATGGAACAGCTTGATGAGATTAAGGTTAATGATCCAGGAACCAAGATTATATACTACTGAATTTGTATTCAGAGAAAGCAAAATTATATTACCTGAATAGTCTTATCTATCAAATTCTTCCTGTGCAGTGCATTCGACACATGGCAAACTAATCCCAACGCTTCAATCCCTTTACTCCTCAAATTCTCCACTGCTTCATCCACATTTTTCTGCATTACAACAAACAAGTTACACTCCGTACCATGAAATTACAAAACCTAAGTTCTTGTCTGAACAACATAAGGAATTCCCAGGATCGAATCCTACGAATATGCAACCAAGTTTTGGTAAAATCGAAGAGACCGAAACTAGATTTACTGTCGGGAACTGAAAAGAAACCTGCTTGCGAGAGGAGATGACGACGGATGCGCCTTCTAAGCCGAGGCGTTCGGCGATTCCGAAGCCGATCCCTTGCGTTGAAGCCGTGACAATCGCCACCTTCCCTTCAAATCTCTTACCGAACTTGTCCATTCGTTTCGTACTTTCGTTCCTGCTTTGTCCTCGGAAACAACCAAACTTAGACTACACCAAACTTATGTACGATGTAAACGAGATCTCTGCTTACTTGTATAGCGCCGGCCTCCCTCTGTTTCGGAGTCCTTATTGGATAAGTTCACTTTGAAGAAATTTTGTCGGTTTAGAAATTCCTATTTCCCTTTTTCAAAATGAAAATGAGTGTAATAAAAAGACATCGTGTGATATTGTGTGATAAAGACATTGGGTAAAAAAAAAAAAAAAAACACTTTAATCAAGAGAAGTGTTAATTAGATTTTCTTTTGTAGGAAAGTTATGTTCTAGGCATAAGAAATGAAAATATTTATATTTTTTGCTTAATAGAAAAGCAAGATAACTTAACCAATTACATGAGAGAATTTATAGTTGGTGCATTAAAATGTCTATTATATTTTTTGCTTAATAGAAAAGCAAGATAACTTAACCAATTACATGAGAGAATTAATAGTTGGTGCATTAAAATGTCTATTATATTTGTAAATAACATATTTTGTACATGTAATTAACAATTTATATGCATTTATTATCATGTTATGTATCTATATTTATCATGTGATGTACCTTTAATTTGTTTACATATAATTTGTAACTTACAAATACAAAATGTAAAAGTTGTTATTGAATTAGAGAACACACAATGTAAAATAGACTCTACTTCATGGCATAATTTGTCTAATTTATCACTTAAAAATCAATTAAAATTGTGCATGCACATTTATATTTTTCTTGTTAATGAGGAAAGACATGGCCGTGGGATATGAATGCTAAAATGCATAAAAGATTGAGCTAAAACTATAATGTACTCATGTACAAAAGTGACAAAAGCGCTGGAAATCATGGAAATTCCAAAAAAAAAAAAAATATGCAAAGGAAAAAATAAACACTCGAAACAAGCTAGTATAAATCAAGGAGGTTTAAAATCCAATTGCACTAGCAGTTCCTATGAACAAGAAAGACAGAATAAAGCAGCGCTCTTATTGCAATTTGCTCACTCACTTCAAGCACTCTTGAAGTTCTAGTGTGTCTATGAGATCTAATCATAAGGGTTTCTTAAGTTCTTGAGGAGATCTGGAATGTCATAGCCCAGCATTTCATCCACTCCCTGAATCATCTTAGGCCTCAACTTCTCGAAATCTTCTATGCTGTAGCGCATCAGAACCTCCCTGAAGTGATCCACGCTGGGGAAATCGCCCGCTGGTAAATGAAACTCTCTTTGAACCTGTATTCTCGAAACACAATTTGAGATAAGAAGCAAATCACACAGAGGAAAACAATCCTAGGATCCCTACTGTCATAGTATCATGGCATGAGCTGAGGGAGACAAAGAGACTAACCTCTGCAAATACAGTCTCAAGGTTAGAAACGAGGCGCTTTTGTGCTTTAGATTTCCCCATCAATGCTGGCATCTCTTTCTTGAGATGGCTGATTATGTAGGCATGTATCTTAGCATCTCTAGCGCGTTTCACAAATTCGTTGATCTGAAAACGAAAAACTTCGTATAAATATATGCACACATATGTATCTTAGTTTACTACACCCGTGGAGGTAACCTTACCTTACGATCACAGGCCTTTTTAGGAATATCAATCAGGTCTTCAAGCAAGTCATCTTGCTCTTTCTCAAAAAGATCCTTCCCCATATAGTCAGTACCTTCCTTAACAGGCTTGTCATTGAAAGAACTGGAACACCAAATAATTGCACATTGCATAAATGTTGAATAAAAAAAAATGAAGAAACATCCAACCAGGCTAACACCTTCCTGGTATGTTTGATCTAAGTATGGGGAGAAAGCTTGAGCATACCCTATATAGACTCGCACAACCTCTGGTGTGTTCAGAACTTTGCCAAGGGACCACATTAATGCACCATAAACTCTCATCAGCTGTAACAAAATAAATATGTGAAGTTCACAGTGAAGTAAATGATTGTGAGTGAAGAAAGTAAATAAACTATGCAAATATGCAATTACTATTCATCTTACTTGTTGGGTATCAACTTGGTCTGCCTTATTCAACACAACACGGATTTTGTCATCATGACCACGCAGAGATGATATAACACGCTTGAATTCATCACTAATGTCAAGTTTGTGAGGATCAAATAAGAGAAGAATGAGGTCACATTTAGCAGCAAACCATGATATAACACCAGTGAAATCATAACTTCGTTGGGTCCTTTGCTTCTCTCCCGATAAGACACCAGGAGTATCCACAAATGAAAAATGTTCAAGGAGCTGTAAGTCACAGAATTTGAATATTAAGTAACACAGAATTTAATATTTTATATTAGGGCAAAAAAAAAAAAAGGTTATTTAGCTTACTGGATGTGGCATCTGTGAACATTCAAATTTCGACAAAAATGCTCCTCCAAATGTAGATAAACCTGTAAATGGCATGTCTGCATGAACAGCAACGGTGTTTCCTGGAATGCTCCTTTCATCTGGCCCAGACTATAAAAAGTATAGCATCCAAAGGAAAATGCAAACTTAGGCATAATTTGTTGAGTGCTTAACAAACACAACAATATTCTGTTCTCAAGTGAGCAATCTTAAAATAGTTTTTTACCGTAACAACAATAAATCTATCAGTAGTTGGCTCTGGTCCAATGTGAGCTCCTGTTTTATAGAAAAGAAATTCACTTAAAATTGGAATATTTAATACTTTATTGTATGTGAAACTCAGAAAACAGATAAGAATATGACTAACCTGGATAGCTGCACTTCAATAGGTGCTTAATGAAAGTGGTTTTCCCAGTTGAGTATTGACCCAAAAGCATGATCATGGGTTTAGCATCAAAATCACTATCCGTCTACAAGCAAAACAGCAAAAGGCATAATGAGCTAAAGTACAATACTAGTTCTTTCTAAAGAAATATAGGTATTCTATCTTAATCCACTTACCAATACTGGTGACACAAAATCATTGAAACGATATGTAACTTCCAGTGGCTTCAACTTTGCATTGTATAATCTCTTTAAACCGTCAATTACAGAAGTGACAGCAGTAAGAGTAGGTTGAACCTGAATCAAACAAGAAGAAAGGAATCAGGATTCAAGAGAACAAATAATAAATATTCACATATTCTTGTGTCAATATGCATTGCAGATAAAATTTTGGCTGGAAAATAGTTTACTGCCACTTGGCGGCTGTAGCTACCCTATTGTAGTATTGTACAGAAGTCCAGTCCAGAAGGTGAAGGAAAAGCATTTGTTAACAGCAGTAAGGAGGGAGTGAGAGACTTTGGAGTTAACAACAATTCAATGGGATGGAAACTTGCCTTCTTTCTAGATCTTGAGCTGAACATTTTGATTGTTGATGGTATCGACCGCAGCTGTGTAGTTCCTACATTACGTTTTTGTTAGAAATTTATGGGGGGAACTTACTGAAATCCTTTTCTTTTAAGGAATAAAGCACATGTTGAACAAATATAACTTCATTTTAAATATAGATAGATAAATGGCAAACTTTTAAACATACCATTTGTGTCTGGCTTGCTACCATTTGTTTGTGGTATGCTTTCTGTTAGTGAACCATTAGAATTCTGGGATGAACCATTAGAATTCTGGGATGAACCATTAGAACTCTGGGATGAACCATTAGCACTCTGGGATGAAAGAAAACATAAGTTTATACTAAATAATCTTCAGGCCAAGGATTCTAGAGACCAAGGAAAATTAGAGAAGCACTTACCACAAGTAAGGCATCCAAATCTTTCATGGTTGGAGGGTTCACACCAGCTACAAAAACCAACAAACAAAGGAGATAAAAAGAGAAGATCAATTTAGTTCAAAGAAAAACATTCAATTGACAAGAGTATTTGCACACCACAGATCTGCACACAATTAAGTTTGGATTTAAAAGAATAATCAGGTCAATTATCTGCTTCAACTAGAGCCAAAATTTAACATGTGAAGATAACTACACATCAATCCACTTGCCTGCAGTCTTAAGGTTAAGGAGATCTGAGTTTAGCTCTTCCCCTTCTTGTGCCAAAGATATCAACTACAATACCACATATAATTGAAGATACTTAGAATCATGGACATTAATGTATAAGGGAACAAATTAAAGCAACCAAATTACCTGCATGGCAGTAGTAAACTCATTGATGCCTAAAAACCCTTGTCGTTTGGAATCAGCAAGAGCCCAAACCTATACTCACCAAGCATAGAAGAGGAGTAAGATTGAGTGATAAACTAGGCAGAAACCTAAAGAACCAGAAAACTATGCAATCACTATATCACATAGCCAAGTGAGAAACGTTTGAGATAGCGGGCATTGTTGCCTGATTATATGCAATTCTAAATAACATGGTGCCTAGTGGTAGCCAAATTGAACCAAAAAAATCAAAAGTTTGAATGTAAATTTGAAGGAATATTTCTCTTTATTTATTTACTGCAATTTCCTTAGGCATTTGCAGATACATCACCCCTTATACGATCACTTCAAAATAAAGTCACAAAAAGTCTTCCTCATTAAACAAGAGAATCTGAAAATCCTAAACATATACATGGAAATCAATAGCACAACTCAAAAGCTAAACATATGAACAAGCAAACCAATCTGCAATAGCTCAAAAAAGCAACCATTTCAATAAGCATCACACTTAGGTTTATACATCAAACGAGAGCAACGAAGCTTTGCATACACATCCATACAAAAATGCTAAAGGCCTAAAGCTACGAGTGACTACCTGCTTGAGTTGAGGCTTACTAAGATTCGACATGCCAAAAAGCTTGGTCGCATCATTTCCAGTAACTCGACCATCTCCGTCTGCACCAGAACATAGAGAATCAATAGATTGAATGCTAACATTTCATAAATAATCGAAAATGGAAAGTGAAGTCGAAAAAAAAAAATCGATCGAAGCGTAAATACCTGAATCGACGACGTTAAACCAGTCCTGATACAGTTTCTGCTGCTCTTTAGAGCAGGAAGTGAAGGGACCTGAAGCGATTTCCATGTCTATCTGAGTATAGAAACTAGAAAGGAAAGTGCCCTGTGAACTCTCCAGTATGAGGAGTTTGAAGTTTGATGTGCCGCTCACAGAGGGAATATATTCAAAATTTTAACTGTCTGAGACTGGTAAAAGTCTAGCGTGAAATATGCATAGAGATAAATATTTACTGATATTGGATAGACATTGACTTCAAGTGATCAAGATAAAATCTATCTCCAAATCTCAAAATTCAAATTCAAACAATCATAGAAAAGTCATCATTTAATAGAATTGGTCTTGATAATAATAATTGACACTCTTAATTTGATTGAAGCAACTATTGACAACCTATATTAATTTACACCTCTATAAATTTCACTTAAATTGTACATTTAAATAACAATTTCGGGCTTTCATATAAATCATTAAAAAATAATCATTTAAATAACATGATTTCCAAATTTCACATAAAAGACATTATTTTTCCAACATATATATACACACATACATACATACCTCATTATTTTGTCTTATTCATAAATTAACTAACTTTATATCGAATTATAAACAATTCCAACACTTTCATATGCGGAGTATAAAAATTGTAGAATTCAATATGAATCTGTCAAAATGAGTGAAATAAAACATAATTTTGATATTGAATAATATTTAGATATAGCAACTTATAAATATTAAATTATTTATATTCAGACATCGATTTTATTTGACTGACTTATGATAAGTTTTAACTCCACTCTATGTAATAATTTGTTAAATATTATGGTTAATATATACTATAAGCAATATTATGTATGTTTAAGGTGATTACGAGAATTGTATTATTTGTATGTATCAAATTGTTGGACAAATATTTAATTGGATACCTTCCCCACTTCAATTGTTCAAATTTAAATTTCAAACATCCATAGAAAAGTCATTTAATTAAAATAGTCTCTTCTTGTTGGTTTTTTTTTTTTTTTTCTCTTTTGTATTACTCCTTGATTGATGATTATGGCCCACCTACAGGCTCAACTAATCAGGCTCGATTTACTCCATTTTATGTGTTTTTTTTATAATAATAACTCATGTTTTTATATTTCATCAAATTATATCTTAAATTTTATGAATTCATTCCTTGAAACAAAGATATAAAATTGCCCATCCAAGTTGTTCCCATACCATGGTACGGCAAGTTATGTATGGATAAATCATGCTGACTCAATTAATCGACGTAGATCCTTTATTTTGAGAGGTTGCTCGCACACTGCTTTCAGTGAAACTCGATTTTCGGTCTCTTCTTATAAATTTTACATATTCTACCAAACTATATAAACTATTCTATGCACAAATGAGCTTAACTCAACCCCCTAGGGTTCGTTTACTTATTTCATTAAAAAAAATGGTTCAAGCAACTATTATTTGTTTTCTGTTTTATAATTTCAAGTTTTTTATTCTCCGTTTTCTATTTTATAATTTTTCAGTTTTATATTCAATGTTTTATGTTTATAAAACTTGTTTACTAGTACTCATTTTTAAAAATTTATGTTTTAGACTAACATTAGAAAATTAAAATAACTACATACGTAATTTGAGTGATTTTTAGACCATATACTTAAAGTATTTTTGGATATGTTTGCGGTTTAAATAGAATTAATATAATTTTTACTTTTAAATGTAATATAGATTTTTATATTTGATATCCAAACCAAATTTGTATGCGTATATAACATAACAACAAAAAATATATTTGAATCACTAATCTATTAATAAGTATGTATAAATTTTAGTTTAAATAATATTAATATTTTTTGAGTTTGTATTCAAAATATTTTGTTGATATATTAATTTGAATGATATATAATTTTTACTTTGAATATTAATATATGTGAAATTTCAATATCCGATATTCATATTAAAACTGTATTACGATATAACATAATTAAAAATATATTAACTAGTAGTCTATTTTGTTCAATCAAGATATAAAACTTGGTGTAAAGCTCAAATTTTACTTGTAATTGTGTGAATAAGGTATAACTTTAAGCATAAATAAATAAGTTATGTTTATATAAATAAAAATGCGAGTATATGATAAATAGTGTAATTATATTAATAAGTAAATATGTAAGTAAATAATGATAATAACGTAGTTATAACTGTTTTCATTTATTAAAAAAAAAACATATCTAGAAACTTTATTACCAAATTATTCAGTTTTTCAAAAAAAAAAGAATAAATTCGCCCGTTAATAAATAGACCCCTAATATTTGTAGAGGATCAAATCATTACCTTACTCTAAAAATTAAATTTTAAATAAGACTTTTTATATTTAATGTACGAGACTCCATTTTATATTTTACTGTTTGATTGTCTTGTTTCAATTTAATGGATGCCCCTTGGTTTCTTGACATATTTAGTTCGCTGGCAGGTATATAACCCAATCGCACCCCATTTGGCAAGTCTACTTTTTTGACCAATTATTTAGTATCCCCTGCTGAAAATATCTGCATATTCCCTACTACAAGATATTTTTGACTTCGCAACCGAATCTGTTAGATATTTATATCAAGAGTTTTATAACACAAATTCTCAATAATTATTTATAGATAAAATTAACTTTTTCTTTTAGAACCAAAATCAATTAATGAATATACAAAGGAAAATTGATAACCTCCAAATACATGCCAATGAATTATTATTTTCTCTAAATTTTATGTACTATCACTAAACTAAATATTACACAAAATTAAATAATAAATAAATCACATGAAATCGAGTTAATGAATTCAACTGATAAAACCGAATCAAAAGAGTATTTTAAGTTGAGCAACACTACAATGCTCTCAATTTTTATTTCATTCATTGCTCCATGCTTATGCAACATGTTTTGATTCATAAGGAAAGTGAAAAATTCATAATTGTTATTATTATCGTTATCTTTTATTAATAAATTGCAACACATACTTCAAATCATTAATATAGTAGATGAGAAACGTCACGGTCACTGAAAGTTTAACGTATCATTTGCCTTTTAGGGGGCATTTGGTTGACGGAATATTAGATTACGTTAGAAAATGTTGGATGCCAGTGAATATTATATTGTAGGGAACGTTAGATTTATGGTTTTATTGGGTATGTAATATAAACTTGTTTAGTTGTGGATTAGTTATAATGGTAATTTTACTTTTATACTTTTAATATATTTTCATGTATGTCAGTAAACTTCAAAATTAAAATAAATAAATAACGTAATGATAAAATGTATTTGAAAAAATACTAACTAACACACACATACAATAAGATAAGTAGCTAATATTTCTGAAAAAATAACATAACTTGAACCAAACATGATAATTTAACATGTAAACTACAAAAGCACATATTAGCTATTGAACCAAACACCCCTTAAAGTTTTAAATATGCTAATATAGTACATTAGTACACTAGTCTTTATTAATAGTATACGGATTATAATATAAAAGAGTCGTCCATTCGACGTGGTACGTTTCCACCCTCATAGTCGATCACTCTGAAACTGAGACACGTCGCTCTCCGTTCGTCATCGATAAAGCGACATGCTTGCTATACGTCGATATATAGATATATGTATATACACGAAAGTAGATGTATGATAAAGTGTGTGAGGAGAGTTGAGAAGGAGAGGTAGAAAGCGTTGATGGGGGGAGGATCAAGGAGTGCACTAGGGGCGTTGGTGCCGTCGGTGAAGCTGGAGCCGTTGACCGCGGAAGAATCGCCGCCGGAGACGGTGGCTCAGGCTCAGCAAATGGCGATTCCGGCGCCGGAGAAGGAGGAGGCGGACAAGGACGTGCTGTGTCCGATATGCATGCAGGTGATAAAGGACGCGTTCCTCACCCCGTGCGGACATAGCTTCTGCTACATGTGTATCATCACTCATCTTAAGAACAAGAGCGATTGCCCTTGTTGCTCTCACTACCTTACTGCAAAACAGCTCTATCCTAATTTCGTCCTCAATAAAGTGCGTATTTCTCTTATTTTGTGGATTTTCTGCGGATTTCGTTACAGGATATGTGTTTACTCACTGTGCCAGAATGCTTTGCCTACGTGGTTAATTCATACAGGATTAAGAAACAGAAATGATCTGATTTCAGTAATACTACGTATGTTTTTGATTAACGAATATCGCTCGTTTGGTTCCTTTTTTTTCTAGTGAAACATTTATCCCTTTTATTGGACTGTAGAAGATGGAGGAACGAAGTTAGACTGAGGAATTTAGATGATGATGTTCAACGCTTTATATCTGAGAAAATTAGTTCACCTAGTTTCTATGAAGTCTTGTCTGTTTATGGGTGATGTAGTTGTACTTAAATCCGTCACTGTTGTATATAATGCTAGCCTTGAATGCTAAATTTTCTTTATATGTAATTCATTTCTTACCAAGTTGGATTTTCTTTGGTTTTACTGTATGTTTCCAGAATTTGTGTATGACTCTGCCTTGCGAGCAATGCTTTATCATTTTGGTGTTTCATCTAAAGGTTTAGATGGTTCAAGAAACTGATTTCAGTAAACTGTACCTTGTAGGCTTTTTCGATTTTATGTTTCTGTTTTGGTATGGTTCTTCACATTTTACATCATAGTTATTGCTCTGCCTGCTACTTATTGGCTATTTGACCTCAATAACAATGACAGAAACTACTCTCTTCAATCCAAGTTATGCTGAAATATGTATCTATGTTTGTAGTTATTGACGAAGACTACTGCTCGTCAAATTGCTAAAACTGCACTACCTGTGGAACAGCTTCGCCAGGCAATAGAACAGGTCAGTCATTTTGCCATGCAGCTGAAAAATATAATAGATTTGTTCTCCCATTATAGTACCTAATAAATTATAGGCTATTTGAAATGATATTGGACTAATTTTACCATGGGAAACTATAGATAATATAGTTCTCTATCTATAAGGGCATCCTCAATGTGGGATATTGGGGGCGTCACTTCATCAAAAGTGCCCATATTGCACAATGGGGAGGGAAAAGACAGTTCATGACAAATGTCCAGACATTGGTGAAAGGGACGAATAATAGTAATCCATGCAGCACGGTGGAAGGCCTGCTTGTGCTAGGCCGTCACTGACTTTTTATTTTGTTTTCCTTTTCATTTTTTTATTATAATATATAATGTATAATATAAATATGCTTATTTAATTCAAAATATTAATTCATTTGAATGTGGTTAATAAATGAAATAGTAATAAAAGATATTTGAAATAATGGTGGAGCTCATAAATATATGGTTGAAGGATATTTACAATGGG
The DNA here is from genome assembly GCF_003576645.1 of Ipomoea triloba. NCBI lineage: Eukaryota > Viridiplantae > Streptophyta > Magnoliopsida > Solanales > Convolvulaceae > Ipomoea > Ipomoea triloba. Next base: position 26,710,854 of record NC_044925.1, on the reverse strand, counting down.
AATAGAGTATATTGGGGATGGATGGGATATTGAGGATTTGAGGTTGCGCAATTTTCCAAATTGGAAAATGTATAACTAAATTATTCTTTATTTTCCTTTCTCCAGTTTTTCATTTCTCCAGAAAAATGGATAATTTCTTCGGTTAGAAATGCATCCTCTGAGTGTTGATGTGGAGTGTGTGGACCCGGAAAATACACACATATGGTGGATGCCCTAACCTGCATGACAAGTTTCTGTCTCATCACATCCAATCTCTAGTTATGAACTATGAATTGGTTCATTTGGTTGACCCCACCAACCATTAGATATAAATGATGTGCACTTGTCATGTACATAATCTAATTATGCAATAGACTGTAGACAAGTCATGTATACCTACTCCAATACTCCATGACAGGGTTTCTCATGATAGTGTTTCACATTTTTGGTAAGGTATCTTGTCATTCATACTACTTCATGTTTTGTTTAAAGAATTTAAAACAAAAATGATGTGACAGTTTCTTGGTGCAATAATTCAATTCATGTCATGATTTTTGAAAATTGATTGATGATACTTGTGAGTGCTAGCTAAATCAGGAATGAACGCGGAACTTATTCTTTTGTGTGTGCTGTTGGTGTGTTTTATATAGTAAGTATTGTGCTATCTCAATGTGGAAAAATTTACAAGGACATTCATATGAATGGTATATATAACTTTTCTTTTAAAAATGGGGTACTGAAGCTATTAAGGAAAAATCTTGTGGGATTGCCCCTTGACTCCATGTTTCTGTCTTCAAGTTAAATTAAGCGCTTGTAGACCTGATTATCAATTTATCGTTATGTCCTTTTGAACAAGGTGCTTCTAGTGGAATTAAAGCTTGGAATGGAAAATTTCCATGACTTCTTTTAAGGAAAAAACAAGTTTCTGGATATCTTTTCATGTACTTAATGCCAAAAAGTTTGAAATTCTCTGTTCATTGCTAACTCTCATTTCTGAGAACTGCAATTTTGTAAATTTGCATGGGATAACTTCAAAAACCGCTATTATAATAGTCAACTGAAAATCATGGAAGCTGTTTTTCCCCCCTTTTGCCTTTGTAGTTCATCTGTAATATGCTTGTGTGCTTTTCATATTTCATGACTGCTGATCCTTAGACAGGGATGCGACGTGTCAGCTAAGGAACTTGAGAGCCTCTTGTCTCTTCTTTCTGAGAAGAAAAAGAAAATGGAGCTAGAAGAAGCTGAGGCAAACATGCAGATCCTATTCGAATTTTTGCAGTGCTTAAGGAAGCAAAAACTTGATGAGCTTCATGAGGTTTTAACCTTGAACTTAAATGTTTCTGGGCAAGTCATATTGGCATAGGCTTTATAGTAGAAATATCACTTTTTCCCCTGGTAGATATTTAATAGGGAAAGGTGTTCTCTATGAAAGGTTATAGTTGGAGTGGCAATGTGGGGGGACAGATATCTGGGCTCTGAAGCACCACAATCATATTCATTGGAATTTGTTGTCAACATTTCAGAAAAACATGAGCATCTTTAACTTTCAGGGAAAGCTTATTACGGAGTACTATTTTTTGTTTTTTTGTGGGCTTTATAACTTCAAAAACAATTTGCAGGGCATGCACTATCCTCGGAAGGACATGATAGCATTTGAATAGCTTCCTTTACAAAAGTGTATTTTTTTAGTATATGGAGTTATGGACTAATTTACCTTATTTGCCACTCCCCGCCCAAACTTTTCCCTACTTAATTTTCTCCCTTGCCCTTGAATGAACATCCTTATTGCTTTATAATAATATCTGGTACGTAAGCTGGTAGTCATAGACTAGTGAATAAGATCATCATCCTGCTTCATTTCTGATGCATTATTGCATTACATTTAAATTGTTCTGTTATTCGAAATATCTTTTTTGTGCTAGAAGTTGGTGCACATTATTGATTGTCCTGTGCATATTCCACAGACTCAAAAGGACCTCCAATACATTAAAGAGGACATAAGGTCTGTGGAGAAATATAGAATAGAGTTGTATCGAGCAACGGGTAGATGTTCGTCAAAAATGAGGATACTCGGAGATGAGTCTTCAGCAAAATTCCCTGCATTGCTTGAGAAACAGAGTTACGGCACTACTACCAATGTCCCTAATGCACAAGGAGAATGCATTGCAGTCTCCAACAGTGTTCAGACCCAGATAACAAAAGCTCCTTTTGATTCTCAACTAATTCAAAGAGAGATTGCACAGAATGGGTCAGATTCACAACATGCTGTAGTAAGGAGGAGGCGGGTCCATGCGCAGGTACTAATGTTTGCTTAATTTAGTCACATGGTTTTGCTTTTAGTCATATTTTAATCCAGTGTTGTTCAAATAATCTATTGGATCTGAGGGAAAGGCTTTCCAAGCAACACTCCTGTTTGATCCTTGTGCAACTCAAATTTCCCCCTTGTATAAATTTCCCCACTCCTTACACAGCCTAGACATTGAACCTCTTTCAGCATGTTGGCCTCCAACAGTCCAACCTGTAATATGTCACACCCTACTATTTATTCCCAGTAAAAATAACCTCTTATATTATGCTTTAGAATAGACTTTGCAACTATACTCTTAAGTAGAGTTTTCTCTTTGCTAATTCAATTTGGTCTTTGCCCAAATGTTTCTGTACCTTTGTTGAATTGCGACAGTTCAGTGACCTACAAGACTGTTATTTGCAAAAACGGAGATATTGGGCCAGCAAATCTCAAAAACAGGAAGAAAGAGTGTCAAATGGGACAAAAGAGGGATATAATGCAGGACTTGCAGATTTCCAATCTGTTTTTTCGACTTTTACACGATACAGGTCTGGTGTTGTTCTTCTACAAGCCTTATAGTTTCCTGGGGAAGCTTCCTGGTATTATAGCATGGACTTATGGTATTTCTTGTTGGTTGCTTAAATAGTCGATTGCAAGTAGTTGCAGAGCTTAGGCATGCCGATCTATTCCACTCAGCCAATATAGTTTCAAGGTAAACATCTTATGCATTTTGGCTGCGAACTACTATTCATTTATTGAGCTTTTAGATGGAGATTTTTTCTGCAATCAGCTGAAGAAAGTACTTCTAGTTAAGCAGTTTTCATCAATTTCCTAGAAAATTCTTTGTATTTTGAAAATTTTCATGAATGAAGATTTAATAGTCTTCAATTTTATTTACTGTCTTGCTTTTTTATTCTTTATTTTTTTTCCTTAGAACCAGGAAGCAGTTTCCTTTTTGCGTCTAATATTCCTTTTGCTATTGCAGTATAGAATTTGACCGAGATGATGAACTATTTGCTATAGCGGGAGTATCAAGGCGTATCAAGGTCTTTGAATTTGCATCTGTAAGTGTATATGAAAAGAATTTGTTTTCTGATCTAACTCCAAGGAAATTAGACTGATTTCAGTAAGGGGGGATGCATAGGGCCAGAGGCTCATCATTTAACATTTCTTCTTTCCTAGATAATATATGTACTTTATACTAATATGGGGATTCCAGGCATATTATGTACTGGGGATCTGAAAGTCTTTATTCTTACATGCATGTATTAGATGTTTAATGGAAGAAGTATAAGCGGAATATGTTCCATTCTTAAAATCAATATCTTCAATGTGGCCCTTTTGCCTTGTATTCCTTAACTTTCTTTTCTACCTCTTCCCTTTCCCTGTGACAAATGTTGTCCCTTCACTTTAGTATCAACTACAAAGTATCAGATATTTAATAAGTTGCAATACAAGTTTAATGCTATCATTTGATTCTGAACTTTCAGTTTAGTCTGCTTGTCTATGGATTGTATTTTTCTCTAAAAATCTAGGAACCTATTGTCTTTTTATTTCTTCTTTTTCCTTTTCTTGTTTCCCTCCAGTTATCCTTGCAGATTGTGGTATTGTATAGTTATGAATATGCTTCTGTTATCTCCATACCTATAAGTACTTGGTGCCATAACATTTCAGGTGGTAAATGAACCAGCAGCAGATATGCAATGTCCTATTGCAGAAATGCCCACCCGATCCAAACTTAGTTGTTTGAGCTGGAACAAGTACAAAAAAAATTACATAGCAAGCAGTGACTATGAGGGCATAGTTACTGTGTGGGATGTGACTACTCGTCAGGTGGAATTTCTTTTGCATTTGTCTGCCATGCAAATACGGTTTTTTATTTTATTTTTTAAAAATTTCTGCTTTTCTTGTGGTTATGCCAAAATACATTCTTGAGGAATTGTGCTTTCTTATCAGTAATGAAATACACTATAATTGCCTTTGGTCAGAGTGTCATGGAATATGAGGAGCATGAAAAACGAGCATGGAGTGTTGACTTTTCTCGTACTGAACCGTCTATGCTGGTTTCTGGAAGCGATGATTGCAAGGTATATGAGTAATTGAGAATTCAGGTGACTTGGGCCTGCTTATAGTTCAGCTATAAAAATATGCAGGCACATAGAGAATGTTATTTTAATGTTAGGCTAGAAATAGCACATATTGGTCTTGTATTACTTATGGGCTTTCCATAGTGCCATAAATTATTTGGATTTAAGTATGTGATAAGTTATTTCACACCTCAAATTAGTGAATTACATTTAAAGGGAGTTTGATTTTTTCACTACAAGTCGTGGGAATCAAATGTCTTGGAATAGACTGTCAAGAGAAATTGCTTTTCGTGAAGAATGGAAGTAGCTTTTGCTTTATATCTTTCCTAGGATTCAGAATGGCTTTTTCGATCGTCGAACAGGTCAAAGTTTGGTGCCTGAGGCAGGAAGCGAGTGTTCTAAGCATTGACATGAAAGCAAATATTTGCTCTGTCAAGTACAATCCAGGATCCAGTTTCCATGTCGCAGTATGTTATTTCGTTTTCTCTTTAATATCGAACAAATGTTTGCATAGAGTAAGTGTATGAATTTATCACTTATAACTTTGTATCCTACAGGTGGGTTCTGCTGATCATCACATTTATTATTATGACTTAAGAAATATTAGCCAGCCCCTCCATATTTTCACTGGGCACAGGAAATCTGTTTCATATGTAAAGTTCTTGTCCAACAATGAACTTGCTTCCGCATCAACTGATAGTTCATTGCGCTTGTGGGACGTTAAGGACAATATTCCAGTAAGTATTTGTTCATGTTCCCTGGTATACTTTTTGCATACTCAAGATCAAGCTTGTTATAGGCTTCAATTTTTTCATAAACAAATCATAGTGAATGTTGGAATTTTTTCAATTTGTCTGGTGTGCTACAACAGCTCATTAAAGCTTGTTTCTCTTTCTTCTTTCATCATAAAATTTTGATTGATTATGATTTATTTATGTATTTGTTGTCTTTCAGCTGCGCACTTTTAGAGGGCATACAAATGAGAAGAATTTTGTCGGCCTTACCGTAAATAGCGAATACATCGCATGCGGTAGCGAAACAAACGAAGTTTTTGTTTATCACAAGGTACTCTCCACTATCAGTTTAACCTTTTAATTGAGATGAAAGGTCAGGGAAAATATAATCTGTAGTCTCGCACATCCTTCAATTCCCACACCCGGTTGGTGGGGTGTTTTAATGATTGGTCTGGTGTTCTGCAATCAACTTGATAAGCTGAACTAGTTCTTGTCTTTTCTGTAGGCAATATCTAAGCCTGCGGCTTGGCACAGTTTTGGTTCTGATACGAACGAGGCTGATGCAGAAATTGGATCATACTTCATTAGTGCCGTTTGCTGGAAAAGCGACAGCCTGAGTATGTTAAGTGCAAACAGCCAAGGGACTATAAAAGTGCACGTACTCACTGCTTGATTAAAACACTTCAAACCAATATTAAGGAAATTGGTGTACAAAGAATGGACGAATTGCTTTTGGTTTATGTGGAACATATAGGTTCTGTCAACTTGCTTTAGATTTCCTTCACCCTTCCATGCATCTATAAATCCATATGAAGCATTTCTATTTTGCCTTTAACGCAGCGCAGCTCATTCAAAGGTTAAAGGTGTTGATTGGTTGTAATGACTTTTGCATTATGTTTTATGTATAGACCTTTGAATGGTTAAAGGTGTTGATTTGCAGCAGTGACTTTTGCATCATATATAATCTATATGATATGTCTAGTTGTATTAGATATTGTGACATAATACTTGATATAACCCAAATATGTTAAGCTGGATAACTAGCATTAAAGGTACCACTACTGTATGATATTGAATGATATAATCCAAATAATTTAAGTCGGACAATGAGTATAAAAGGTACCAGTACCATTCAATATTTGCATGAATGCTTGAAATAATTCAAATAGTTTAAGTTGGATAGTTGGTATTGCATGATATAACACAAATATTTTAATTTTCATTTGAAGTGTCAATAATAATAATTACTCCGTATTACTCTATATTTTTGAATAAAATGCTTTTATAAGAATGGATTAAAATATTTGGAATCTTAATAAAGTTAAAGGTTTCACTTTAGTAAATAACGAATGATGATGGGTAATCTTAACCAACTTTTAATTCATGCAAATTTGAACTAATTAAATTAGGTCACCTCAACCTAATAATCTTTTGGTTCAAATGAAATGAAAACGATGGGCCATCACAAGAGCTTTAGCTTTTCCCCTTGAACGTAATTAGCCTGCAAATTAAACATACACTTGCGTATGTACGTCGTCAAGCCTGTTCCTGCCACTATCTTAAAGTTCATTCTCATATTCTCAAATCGCAATCATCAATCCTTAACCATGCACGATTTTAGATTTGTAAAATGACTTTATTATACGCTATTCTACCTTTTTAAATAGTAAGGGCAACCTTTACGTTGAACTTAAATAACATATATAGATAACATTTGATCAGAATATAAATGCGTTGGTTTAATCACTTGTAGTGATAACTTGTACATTGTATTTTTTTTTTTTTACTTACAATTTCTATTTTATTTTTATATTTTACTCTTCTCCTTTTATCTTGTTCTCTCTAAATTGTTTGCTATATCAAATGTAATGACTTATACGTTGGGGTTAATAGTATTCTGCTAGGTCTAAACTCAATATCCCCTCACCAAAACTGAATATCTTCACAGAAAAAAAAAAAAAAAAAAAGAAGAAAGAAAAGGTATATACCATAGTACTTTTTTGATGAGCATCTAAGACTTTTCATCCTTTAGCTTAGATCCTTTTCCAAAGTCTCACACAATGTTCTTTAAACAAGATGGATTGATTCCATTGGTTTGACGGGGGAGTTGGCCATTACGTGTTCCGATTATATTTTATATAAACATTTATTGTTTGTTTTGAATTATTGAACCACCAAATAATTATCAATTTTTTTTTTTATAATTGAAAAGTCTCATAATTGAAGCATGAACTTGGAAACTTGTCACATTGTGGGGTGCTATGTTATTTATTTTCAGAGAAATTTGTCACATTGTTAAAAAGATTAAACAAAAAAAATGAAGAAATCATATTGCTAATATAAAAATGCGCTATTACGTTCAAAAAGTGTAATCAAGTGGATGAAGTATGATTCTTATACTAGAAGTTATGAGCTTAATTAATTATTGACAACACATTCTTGGTTAATCGAGCACACGTCACACAGAGTTTTTCTTGTGTAATTTTTTGGCTATTACACATGAGCAGAATTGCGCAGTGGATATGCTCTTATTTGGCTTGTAAAAGTAATGTTTGGATTAATAATAATAAAAAAAAATTAAACTCATTGTGATTGATCAGTCAAGTTTGAGTTTTAAATTTGTACTTATCACTTTATTTGACTTGACTCGACTTCATTTTATATTTTTAGATTTAAAAGTTTGTGTTACATGTGTTATATGGGGTCCGAGGTGTTAGACTGCTAGGTATAGTTATATAGCCCTATAAAATTCTTTATTATAATATGAATCTATTGCCATCATTTTTTCACATGTAAATGAACTCATGATTTTTTTTTTAAAATAACATGACAAATGCTCTGGGTGCACAACTTAATTAGTCAATCAACGCAAAATAAGTTAATAAGTCTAATATTCGTTACATCAGTAGTATCTTGTTGAAAACGTTTAAAGAGAACATTTAATTACACTTTTTTACTGATTTAAAACTTTTCAATAGAATTTTTTTCCACCTTCTATTAATTGATTAACTCTTTTTTGTGAGAAGAAAAATAATGATTTATTTATACATAACATGTTACTATTAATTGATTTAATACACTCCTCTCGAATTAAGTAATCATAGTTCAACTTTTCACGTTTGCATTTGATAAGATATTTAGTAAATTTTTTATTCATATTATAATACAGAAGAAAAGCTTCTTTTTTTTTTTTTGGGGGGGGGGGGGGAATAGTGGAAGGATGTGTTAACATGAGCGTGCAAAAGTAAAATTGGATCAAAATTGACCACAAAAATATGTTGATAAGTGGTGGGAATCAAAAAAATAATAAAAAAATGAAAAGATAAAAATGTCTTTACTAAAAATATGAAAAGTCATGAGAGTAAAAATATCTAAAAATAATAGTTTGAAATTAAATTTAGAATTGTCACAAAAAAATAATAAATTTATGATAAAATTAAACGAAGTTTATCCAAAAAGATTTATCTGATGCATATTTTCGGATAATGACAACGTTTCCTTTCTCGTCTAAAAAATAAAAATATTGACCACAAAAAATAAGGAAATTCCGAAATTGGCCTCACCACCCACCCCCGCGCAGAAGATGGATGGAAGGATTCCCCCAACTCTGCTTTTTGTTGGGTTTTCCACTTTCCACTTTGAGTGATAAAAGCAAAAGAAAGAAAGAAGCCCCACAAAACCCCCGGCGCATTTTAGCCAGCCGTCTCTTCCTCTTTTTGCCGGCAGAATCATCTCCGAGATTCCAAGAATCAAACCCCCCCGCCCCCAATATAACCCCATCTCACGCGCAGATATAGATATATATACACACACACAATACAGATATACTATATGTATATACCCACTACAGTCGCATCATTTCAATGCATATACACACGCAGCAACCGCTCAATGGTGCATTGTTTGGCGCCAAGGCGATGATGAGGCTGGAGAATTGTGAGGCGCCGATGTGTCACGCGATCTCCGACTCCGCCGCGGCGGAGGCCTCGCCGGGAGGCGCCGCCGCCGACGAGGGAGTGTTCGTGCCGCCGCTGAATTTTGCTATGGTTGATTACGGCGTTTTCCGCTCTGGCTTCCCCGATGCTGCTAACTTCGCCTTCCTGCAAACCCTAGGCCTCCGCTCAATCATGTTGGTCGTTTGTCGTTTTGTTGTTAGTTGTGGCTTTTGATGATTTCTCTGCGGTGAATTTAATTTAATTTAATTTTTGTATGCTTAGATGCTTGTGTCCCGAGCCCTATCCTGAAGAGAATGTTGAGTTTCTCAATGCTAATCGAATTCAGCTTTTCCAGTTCGGCATCGAAGGATCCAAGGTTCGATCTTCTCTCTCCCGCCACATAGGTGTTTATTCTTGTATCTGAATTTTCGTGTGGAGCACAATGGAAATGAGGATGTTTTATTGATTGCTATGCAATTACTGTTCACTAATCATTATTAGAAAGTTCTAATTTGGGGACTCTGGTTGAAGTTATTTGTCTGATAAGTAATAAATGATCTTGTAGAAGTTGACTTCAAGCTTAGTTTAACAGAAACTAATTGTCTTATAACTCTATAAGTTCCATTAACTTACTGCTTTTTTTTTTATAGTTGAGAGCTTGAAAGTGTGGCTGTTTGTTTTCTACTTTGTTCGGTTTTCTGTGCTTAATTTGGAGTATTGTTTTCATGTAACTATAATGTGCAATGTTTTTCCTTTTCTATTACTTGTTGTTTATCTCTTCTTGCTTGCTCTCTTATTACTGAAAAGAAGACGGTTTAGCTGGCATGTCATTGTAGCTTAGTCTGGCTTAGTTTTTGTTTTCCATCTGACCTGATTTCCTGTCTAGAATAACAACTGGCGGTTGGCCAATGAGAATAAAGATGTTCTTTTGTCATCATTATATACTGAACTTATCAAAAAAAAATTTCCACCCTATTTCACCATCAGAAGTTTGAAGCCACAAGTTGGCCCCTAGCCGCCTAACTAATTTATTCTCCTTCAATCATGTATATTCTTATGGTCTTACCTACTAGCAAGTGGCTTGACGGATGAAGTTGGATTCTCTTTGTTGAACTTGAAAGCTACTGTTAATTATTTTATACACACACACGTGTGCTTATATCTTGAAATTGTATTTCATAAATTTCTTTGATGCTTAGGGGTGCCAGATGTCATTTGAGGTGTTGTTTCTTTCTATTGATGGACTAAATAACCTAAGTGTTTGTTGGTCCATCCTTAACTTTGCATTCATGATTGAAAACCTGATTAGTTAATTGAACATTTTCACACCTAAGACACTTTAGCTTACTGGAAGGCCGTAAGAGGGAAAGATGATGTAATCCCCACACCCACAACTGATGGGCATAATGGAAACCAGAACACTTGTTAATAGATATAAAGAGGTGGAGAATTCTCAATGCTATGGGGTAGATGGGTAGTCAAGTATCCCAATTGTTGGTAAGGCAGATAGTGGTTTTCAATGATGAAGATGCATGGCTCTGTTCCTTTGTTTCAGAAAGGCTTAGGCTTTGTAAAATGAATCCAGTAGAACATAATTGATCAGTTCTGAGTGCCGTTACTTGAGATGATGTTGTATTATTAGTTGGTATTAGTCATTTTTGCATGTCACATAGTGTATGCCATAATCCTTAACTATTCAATGTTCAGGAGCCATTTGTAAACATTCCAGCAGATATGATCAAAGAAGCGCTAAAAATTGTCCTCGGTAATTATCTCGAGGCTCCATAGCCTTTTCTTCTTCACTAGATAGTTTTCCACCTTACAATTTCCCATGTGTTATCCATGTAGATGAAAAGAATCATCCGCTGCTTATTCACTGCAAAAGGGGAAAGGTATGCTTTCTGTTATTGCGATTTCCATTCCACGCATAAAAAGCGCAAATATGTTTATCCCTACCATTTCTGTCATGCAGCACCGTACTGGTTGCCTTGTCGGGTGCTTGAGAAAAGTACAGAGATGGTGCCTCACATCAATTTTTGACGAGTACCAGAGGTACGCTGCTGAAAAGGCTAGGGTATCAGACTTGCGATTCATAGAGTTGTTTGACATTTCTGGCTTCGACCAACCAACGCAATTCTTTTCATGTTCAAAGAATTGATGCATACATGAAACACTTCAAGTGGCAGTTTTGGTTCTTGCAGTTTCTATCCATAAAAATAAAAGGGATCATCATTTTTTCTTCTCCTTTTTTGTAATTCTAATTTTCAATATATGTTACTGCCTCCATTGATGTTGCTATGAGGTCTTGTCACATTGTAGGAATGAGAATGCAAGAGATCAAGAAAGAGAAACAATGCTATTTGCAATTGAAAAAAAAAAAAAACATTGGGGTATCTCTTTTGTGTCCTATTCTACCTCTTCCTAGTACACATTCTATCTTTCAAAATATAATGATTCTCCCATGTATTTGCCCATGAAAGGGACACTCCATTTGTTCACTTGTATATTCAGGGTAGGTCAATGGAAGATGTATCAGCACTGTATTGGTATGATTATACAGAGAATATGATGGTGTTGATTGTTGATAGTTGACCCCACTTTCAACTCATTCTCCAAAATGACACAAAAACAATAACAATCAATTAAAAATATAAATTTCAACACTAAAGCTGTGATCTTGATACCTGCAGGTTGCTAGTTTTCCCAGAATTCTTGAGACGAGCTTCAGATTATTAGATGTGAAAAAGATTGGTTTATCTTGTGTGCAGTAAAGTTTGAATCTTGGAATGTTTTGAGGAGATTATATGAAGTCAGGAGGCAAGAAAAAGAAGTCTGCAAACTAGATCCAAGTATAGTGTTTGTAGGGGATGACGTGTTGATGGGGATGTCAATTTAGTTTGGAACTTGTGGATTGATTCGAAAAAAGTGAAAAATTAGCGAGTTAGGGTTCAAAAAATTTAACCCAATAAGAAATCTGTTTGATGGTTCGAGTGAGCTAGTCCGATTAACATCTCTTGCTTTCATTTTATCGAAATTAGTGGAGATTCATTTTGGGCCTTAGAATCTCTAATCATATAATAATCATGTTGAATGCCTGCTAATTCTAAATTGAATTGCAATTAAGGATTCATTTTAACGAATTCTCATTGGATTTGTTCTTCTAACAAATCTGTTTAATATCAAGAAACTGACTTATTCAACAAAATCATAGATCACTAGTGGGGCCAGGGCAAAAGATTTCACCCATTATATAATTGATTTTATCTTTGAATCCACTCTCAAATTCTCCTTACTGTGGCCACTCCTCTTTTTATTGCTGCTGTTATTAGTATTAGTAGAAACCTGGGAGTACTATGTTGTCTTAAATAAGTAGATTCCTTTTTAGGTTTAAAGATAAGATTAAACAATCTTTAACAGTAACTAACACCATTTGTAGTAACTAGATCTCTGTTTGTAAAGTGGCATCATTACTGATAAAGACACAATTACACATAATCCTATAATGATCTTTAAAGATAAGAAGATATAATAATCCCCCCATGAAACAACCTTATTAACCTTTTTAGTACTATGATTGATCCTAATAGACCAAACCCCAAACTGTATCATCAGTACAGTAGTTTTCTCTTAAGCAATGGGAATAGGACCCAAGCTTCCAGCCCTGCTCTCCATGGCCTTCATGGCTTCAAACCTTGGCTCCTTTTCCTGAAACTTTAGCCCAGCATAGAGCTTCATGTAGTCATCAAAAACAAATTTTGGGTACTTCTTGTCTTCTGCATTTTCTTCCACTAGCTCTGGTGCTGGGTAGATCACTGCATCATTCCCAGGATTGTAGAATGATGCCACTGACATCCTGCTCCCATCTGTCTGTGCTATCACTCTGTGCACCACACTCTTGTACTTCCCATTACTTATCACCTTCATTTCACAAACAATTTTTCTTGGCTTTAGCCTAAAGATTGAATTTTTATTTCTGGGTACGAGAGTACTCTGAGTATAGTGGTTTTAAATTGACCACCCGTAGCCCTTTCACTTGCAAATTGTTACTGTTCGTGGTCCAAGTTAACCACTCATGATCCTGTTAAATTTTAATCATCTATGACCCTTCCAAGAGGACCTAGACTGGTCAAATTTTGAAAATTGAAGGGCATGGGTGGTTAACTTGGACCACATATGATAACAATTAGAAAATTAAATGACTACAAGTGATCAATTTTAAAATTTAGGACTAAATGTGACAAAATAACTGTACCTCGAGCTGGTCTCCGAGGTTGATGACAATGGAATGGTGCATAGGGGGAACATCAATCCAGCGGCCGTCTTTGAGGAGCTGAAGGCCGCCGACCTTGTCGTCCTGGAAGAGAAGGATGAGGCCGCCGGCGTCGGTGTGTGCCCGGAGACCCTTCACCAGCTCCGGCGTCGGACAGGGAGGGTAGTTGCTCACCTTGGTGCCAAAGTTTGGCCCCTCTGAACCATAAAATGCCTTCTTCAGATACCCTTTTTCCAACCCAAGATTCTCGCACAGCAAATCCAGGATGTTTTCTGCAAGATTCTCTAGCCCAACTGCAAATTCCTTCATCGCTTTCCTGTTGTTAAATATCAAGAATCAGTACCAGCAAATCTGTTCCATCTCAACTAAAAGTCTAAACTGATAATTGGATTGTACTATTATATTATATGCTATTTTACCTGTCTCAACTAAAATGTTAAGCTGATAATTGAACTGCATATTTATATTTATATTTATATAGTATCTGTTTCTCTGTGTCTCAAGTAAAAGATTAAATTAATAATTGACTGCACATTTATGTTTATATATTATACGTATGGAGACCTGAAATCATGTTCAAGGTCGGGGATTTCAGAGATGTTTGAGACCGGGAGATGTTTAAGGAAGAAAGTGGATTCCCAGTCTGCATCACTGATCTCTGTCTGGACAGCATCGAGTCCCTTATCAGCCACCATTTCCTTAAACTTTTGCTCCATGAATTTCTTGTAGTGTTCTTTGTTCAGCCTCTCCACTGTGTCCATGAGCTCCACAGGAATCCCATGATTCACCAGCTAAAAACAGCGGCCAAAAATGATGAATTCTTAGGATGTTTTTTTCAAGAAAAGATGGCAATCTTAATGTAGAACTGTAGAAGAAGACAAAGAAAGAAAAAAAGTACCTCAAAGAAGCCCCAGTTTTCACAGGCATCTTTGATCTTCTCCATTGTTGCAGACCTTTCTGCAGTGTTGAGCTTCTGCAAGTCAATAATGGGGAAGGCTTCCATTTCTCTCTGGCTTGGTTGGTTGTGTTTTGTTCTCTCACTGCAATGTTTGTGTGAAGAATGATGGGGAGAGGGGAACTTGTGAGGGCTATTTATAGGCATGTATATCTGAGGAGTGAGGAGTCTTTGATACGTTAAGGTATTATTATTGGGGATATTATTTTTAGTGGGAATCTAGGTTACTGAATTTAAGATTTCCCTAGCTATATTCTTGGCTTCTTGCAATTTTCCAAGTTGCCTCTTAATAATAACTCAAGATTCTCACCAATATTCTATTACCCACGAGTTGAAATTTTCTCGCCTCCATGACCCTTACATACTCTGACCCCCTACAGGGTATGTAGAGGACTAGAGGATGGATAAATCATAGTGACTTAGCGGTCCATTAGGTGGGAGGACCAATGCTAGTCTACCACATCAGGTGATGAAACTCCCACATTGCAACTTCACGTACTCAAGCATGTGTCATTGTCCATAATTTACCACCCAGGAACCAATTGAGTTGCATGTGCGGGCCTCACTAATAGGAGAAGTAATCACATTACGAAGACCTTGTGTAATGAAGTCGACCAATAAGTTATTGACAAGAATAAAACTTGCGACCTTCTGATACAATAATTATGCTCCACCTAATCTGCAGGGGCGGAGGCACATGTTGTGGTAGGGGGGCTTTGCCCCCCCCCCCCCCCCCCCCCCCCCCC